>NW_022589777.1:2357740-2396031 GCF_004348235.1 Phoca vitulina
TGCATTCCTAGAGATGTATCAACTACCAAAACTGAACCAGGAAGAAATAGAAAACCTGAACAGACCTATAACCACTAAGGAAATAGAAGCAGTCATCAAAAATCTCCCAAAACACAAAAGCCCAGGGCCAGATGGCTTCCCAGGGGAATTCTACCAAACATTTCAAGAACAATTAATACCTATCCTTCTGAAACTGTTCCAAAAAATAGAAATGGAAGGAAAACTTCCAAACTCGTTTTATGAGGCCACCATTACCTTGATCCCAAAACCAGACAAAGACCCCATCAAAAAGGAGAATTACAGACCAATATCCCTGATGAACATGGATGCAAAAATTCTTACCAAAATACTAGCCAATAGGATCCAACAGTACATTAAAAGGATTATTCACCACGACCAAGTGGGATTTATCCCTGGGCTGCAAGGTTGGTTCAACATCCGCAAATCAATCAACGTGATACAATACATTAACAAAAGAAAGAACAAGAATCATATGATCCTCTCAATAGATGCAGAAAAAGCATTTGACAAAGTACAGCATCCTTTCTTGATCAAAACTCTTCAGAGTATAGGGATAGAGCGTACATACCTCAATATCATAAAAGCCATCTATGAAAAACCTACAGCGAATATCATTCTCAATGGGGAAAAACTGAGAGCTTTCCCCCTAAGATCAGGAATGCGGCAGGGATGTCCACTATCACCACTGCTATTCAACATAGTATTGGAAGTCCTAGCCACAGCAATCAGACAACAAAAAGAAATCAAAGGCATCCAAATTGGCAAAGAAGAAGTCAAACTCTCACTCTTTGCAGATGATATGATACTTTATGTGGAAAATCCCAAAGACTCCACCCCAAAACTGCTAGAACTCATACAGGAATTCAGTAAAGTGGCAGGATAGAAAATCAATGCACAGAAGTCAGTGGCATTCCTATACACGAACAACAAGTCAGAAGAAAGAGAAATTAAGGAGTCGATCCCATTTACAATTGCACCCAAAACCATAAGATACCTAGGAATAAATCTAACCAAAGAGGCAAAGGATCTGTACTCAGAAAACTATAAAATACTCATGAAAGAAATTGAGGAAGACACAAAGAAATGGAAAAACGTTCCATGCTCATGGATTGGAAGAACAAATATTGTGAAGATGTCAATCCTACCTAGAGCAATCTACACATTCAATGCAATCCCCATCAAAATACCATCCACTTTCTTCAAAGATATGGAACAAATACTCCTCAAATTTGTATGGAACCAGAAAAGACCCCGCATAGCCAGAGGAATGTTGAAAAAGAAAAGCAAAGCTGGCGGCATCACAATTCCAGACTTCCAGCTCTACTACAAAGCTGTCATCATCAAGACAGTATGGTACTGGCACAAAAACAGACACATAGATCAATGGAACAGAATAGAGAGCCCAGAAATGGACCCTCAACTCTATGGTCAACTAATCTTTGACAAAGCAGGAAAGAATGTCCAATGGAAAAAAAACAGTCTCTTCCACAAATGGTGTTGGGAAAATTGGACAGCCACATGCAGAAGAATGAAACTGGACCATTTCCTTACACCACACACAAAAAGAGACTCCAAATGGTTGAAAGACCTCAATGTGAGACAGGAGTCCATCAAAATCCTAAAGGAGAACACAGGCAGCAACCTCTTCGACCTCAGCTGCAGCAACTTCTTCCTAGAAACATCGCCAAAGGCAAGGGAAGCAAGGGCAAAAATGAACTATTGGGACTTCATCAAGATAAAAAGCTTTTGCAAAGCAAAGGAAACGGTCAACAAAACCAAAAGACAACTGACAGAATGGGAGAAGATACTTGCAAATGACCTATCAGATAAAGGGCTAGTATCCAAAATCTATAAAGAACTCATCAAACTCAACACCCAAAGAACAAAGAATCCAATCAAGAAATGGGCAGAAGACATGAACAGACATTTTTCCAAAGAAGACATCCAAATGGCCAACAGACACATGAAAAAGTGTTCAATATCGCTCGGCATCAGGGAAATCCAAATCAAAACCTCAATGAGATACCACCTCACACCAGTCAGAATGGCTAAAATTAACAAGTCAGGAAATGACAGATGTTGGCGGGGATGCGGAGAAAGGGGAACCCTCCTACACTGTTGGTGGGAATGCAAGCTGGTGCAGCCACTCTGGAAAACAGTATGGAGGTTCCTCAAAAAGTTGAAAATAGAGCTACCATATGATCCAGCAATTGCACTACTGGGTATTTACCCCAAAGATACAAAAGTAGGGACCCGAAAGGCTACGTGCACCCCGATGTTTATAGCAGCAATGTCCACAATAGCCAAACTGTGGAAAGAGCCAAGATGTCCATCAACAGATGAATGGATAAAGAAGATGTGGTATATATATACAATGGAATATTATGCAGCCATCAAAAGGAATGAGATCTTGCCATTTGCAACGACGTGGATGGAACTGGAGGGTATTATGCTGAGCGAAATAAGTCAAACAGAGAAAGACATGTATCATATGACCTCACTGATATGAGGAATTCTTAATCTCAGGAAACAAACTGAGGTTTGCTGGAGTGGGGGGTGGGGTGGGAGGGATGGGGTGACTGGGTGGTGGACACTGGGGAGGGTATGTGTTCTGGTAAGCGCTGTGAATTGTGCAAGACTGTTGAATCTCAGATCTGTACCTCTGAAACAAATAATGCAACATATGTTAAGAAAGAAAAAAAGAAGAAGAAGAATGTGGCAGGAGGGGAAGAATGAAGGGGGGAAAATCGGAGGAGGAGAAGAACCATGAGAGACAATGGACTCTGCAAAACAAACTGAGGGTTCTAGAGGGGAGGGGGGTGGGAGGATGGGTTAGCCTGGTGATGGGTATTGAGGAGGGCACGTTCTGCATGGAGCACTGGGTGTTATGCACAAACAATGAATCATGGAACACTATATCTAAAACTAATGATGTAATGTATGGGGATTAACATAACAATAAAAAAATTTAAAAAAAAAAAAAAGAAAATGTGGAGGTGTTCACTAGAATGGGCCACAAAAATTTTAGAGGTGACAAAAATGTTTGTGGTGAATATATGGATGTGTGGGTGTATCAATTTGTCAAAACTCATCAAAACATACACTTTAAATGGCTTTTTAAATTTTATTTAAATACATATAAAAATTAGATGTGAAAACTACACACCTGGACTGTACCATATTTCCCCTTATGGAACTGCTTTCATTGAATTGTTCTTTATTTTTATGTTGTATTATAAAGCCCCCAAAAGATATAGTAATAAGTAGCCTCACCAACACAAGCTGTATTTTCTGGAGGGATGCTTTTGAGTGAGTTGTTCATCATTCCTTCCATGATGATAAACAGCAACAAAAGTATATTCATTAATATGTGAGCTACTTGCAATGTGCTTACTTTCATCCTGTGGACACTAAATCAAGTAAAAGATCATTTTTTCCTCTCTCAGATTACTTCCACCAAACTCAAAACTTGGAAACCTCTGGGTCTCATGGCATGCTTTCTGTATATTAACACAGCTTTGTAGTTCTCTTGTTTTTCCTCATGAAGATGAAAGTATCCTGTATTGGCATTGATTTATTATTGCCAAAAGGAATAAAGAAAGTAAAGTAAAAAGCAGATTCATGAAAACATCTGTCAACCAAAGAGAAAAGACTATAAAAGACTATAAAAGCAACCATACCAATAATTAAACTCCAAATGCTAAAGACCTGCCCAATCCCTTTAGAAACATACAAGACATAAAAATTTGTCATAGAATTCAGGCATACAAAAAAATAGAATCTGTTTTACGCCATGACTATTGCTAAGAAATCTGAGCTGTGGGGTCAAGGGGAGATAATCTAAGGAAATAATCCTACTAGGAAGACTCTGAATCTTGTCTTGCAAATCAAAGGAAAAAATTATGAGAAAGTAACTTCAATTTTATTAACTGGAAAAAGGATTAAAATGCCATTTCACCTTGTTTTTTAAAGTATTAATTAAAATATTGTGTGTGTGAGAGCCCACTAGTGTTGGTGTTGAAAATTAAAAAGTTAATGAAAACTAAATTATATAAACATTAGCTAAGAATACAATGGTTGGTGGTTTATTAATGAGGAAAGAGTAATGTAAGAAGAGTATGCATACCACATACAGCTGCTTATGAGACAAGAAGGGCCTGAGATGAAAAACAGCACATAACTATTTCAGTATTTTCTCCTTCTGGTAATTTCTGATTGTTATTGTGCTCATTCCTTTCACAGCTGCTCTCAAGTTCACTAGCCATCTTGTTGTGTTTTATCCTGTCAACATGTTTCTCACATACTCTTCCATCTCCCCTTCTCAAGCATTCCCAGTAGAATCCCATAGAACAAGTAACATTTTCTTCACATTTTCCTTTTATTTCTAGTTTGCTCCCAGCATGTCTTCACAGGGAGGGGGACAACATTGCTAAGACTTTCTCCAGCTTGAGTAAGGGAAACTGCTAAGCATGCTCCAATTTTTCTCTCTAGGTCCACAGGTAGTAAAGCCTTTATGTTCATTTACTGGCTCATTTGACAAGGAATAACTGAACATATTCTATGTGCTAACTGCTGTGTAACCAATGGTTGCAAAGTGAGTTCACAAACAAATACCTCAACAGTCCTCAGCATCATCTTGAAGTGGCCTTATCTGTGTCTCCATTTCACACAGGGAAAACCAACTGAGACTAAATGAGACAGAGTGACATTTCCAGCCTAAAGATTAAACTCTGATCTGTCAGGCTCTGCAGCATGACAGTTTAGAAGGACCCCTCTGTAACAATAAACTAATTCCTGGGTGTATTAAAACAGACTTCATAATAAATTACAAACACACCATGAAGTAAGGGGGGAAAAGGAAAGAAAGAAGGAAAAACAGCAGCAACAAAGAGCTAAAACAAGATTTGAGAATAGTGGGCTGTAGGAGAATATGGAAGCTAGGTTACCTCAGGATAAATGCCCACATTAGTGCTGTGCTATCTTGAGCCCCCATGATGTACAGGATGAACTTGGGACTCCTCCACCTTAAGCCTAGACACTCAACAAGGACTAATGCAGTACTAAATCAGCAATGCCCACCAGTTTCCAATAGAAACAAATGCAATCCTCTGAATGAAAACATCATCACCCTTGGGTGCACTCAGATTAAATTGAACCACGAAAATATTAACAAACACAAAAGGAAACAAACCACCATATGATTCAGGAGAAACAACAAATAATAAATTTCTTTAGATGATCAAAGACCTCAGCTAAGAAATTTAACAGGATGAAATTTAACAGTGCATTCAATGTTTAAAGAAAAAGTTAAGGTGGAATTAAGAACCTAGAAAGTAAAACTAAGCTACTCCAAAAAAAAAGGAAGAAGAAGTAGAAAAAGAACAAGAAAAAAAAAAGTAGCAGCAACAGAGGTAGTATTGTAGGGTATTGTAGTACTGAAAGGTCAAAAAGGTGATAAGGAAGGACATACCCCCAGAGGCAGTGGAATGCCCATGATTGAGGCAGCAGAGTAGGTGGCAGGAGGTAGTGGGTAGCAAGGAAGGAGGGATTACCACAAAAGCCGCAGCAAGCCCAGTAGCCTATAGAATGTATTATAGTTCAGATATCCCATTGACAAATTCTTCCAACTTCTGTATATTTGAAAATGTCTATATCTCACTTTCATTTTTCAAAAAAAAATTTCCTTGAATATAGAATTTTAAGTTAATAATTTTTTTTCAGCCTTGCAATGATGTCATCTTACTGTCCTCTGTCATTTAATTTTTCTTATAAGAAATCAGATGTCATTCAGATTGTTGTTCCCTTATGTGTGAAGTTTCATTTTTTCTGGCAGTTTTTTTTTCCTTTTTTTTAAGATTTTATTTATTTATTTGACAGAGACACAGCAAGAGAGGGAACACAAGCAGGGGGCAGTGGGAGAGGGAGAAGCAGGCCTCCCACTGAGCAGGGAGAAGGGAGATGCTGTGTGGAAATAATGCCATAAGAACTTTAGGGCTATAGATAAATCTCAAGCCTATTTATGGCTAAAATTCTTACCATCTTTGTAGTTCTGAAAACAAGCAAAGTAAAAGTGGTCCTTGATAAGAAAGGCCCTTTGGTGCCTGGCCTTAGCCAACTCAAAGACTCTGGAGATAAAAGCAGCTCATCCTAAGCCTCGAAAAAGACTCACAAATAATTTTCTATGGACACTAAGCATTTCACAGTCAAATATGAACCCAGAAGAAAACAAGGCACCATGAGGAGAATCATCCCACAAAATGAATTAAAAATAAATCAGCAGAAACACTCGTATGAACTTCAGAAAATTTTGATAATTTTTCAATTATCAACTATAAATTATTTCAAAGACATTTTACAGCAAGGATGTAAAGAAATTAAAACCCTTGTAAGTAGTGAAGCCATTGTGGAAAATGTTTGGCAGTTCCTCAATAAATTAAACAGAGAACCAACAAATTATCTCATCTGCTTGACCAACTTTTCTTTCAGGAAGATGTGGGATTCAATCCCAGATCTGCTGCTTTTTAGATTTGTGATACTGACCCAATCAACTAATTTCTCTTAGGTTCACTTTTTCAATCTGTTAACTAGTTACAATATCAACCTTGTAGGAACTAGTGATAATTAGGGATTATATGTGTGCCAGACATCTCCTAAAGTTCTAAGGACCAAGCGTAAGATAGCATAGGTGTTTAATAAACTAAAACATCAAATATATTTTACTTGCTTCCATGTCTATTTTCTTTGAGATCTCATAGATTGTCTCTATAATTCTATTTCCAGTTTCTAGCACAGTATCTGGAATATATTAGGTTTAACTGTATGTCTGTAACTATCAATAGGGATCTTCATAGTACAACTAAAATTCTGACTCATGAGACTATTATAGGCTATATTTTGTCATCAGTAAGACACTGAATGGAAACCAGCACTCATCAGTAGGACAACATCAAGCATTCCTCTAGTCAATAGGAATCCCTGTAATGGTCCAGCACATAGCTGTAGTGCTCCAGTACACAGCTCTCAGGGAGGTATCTATTTCTCAGATGACTGCTCAGATACAAGGAGATTAAATTCACATCAGACAGGTTTATCACTTATCCGTTTATACATAACAAATTGCCTCTAAAATTTGCTGGCTTAAAACAACAAATCTTCCCCCACCCCTTTAATTCCACATTTTCTGTAGCTCAAGAATCTGGGTGCAATTTAGCTAGGTTTTCTTGCTCAGGTTTCTCCCAAGGCTGTGATCAAAGCTGCAATGCAGTCATCTCAAGACTTAACCTGGGGAGGATTCACTTATAAAGTCATTGGTTTGTTTGTCGGCAGAGTTCAGTTTCTCACAGGTTTCTGGACTGGGGGCACCAATTCCTTTCTGGCTACTGGCGTGACACTTCCCTCAGCTCCTGGCTATGTGGTCAACAGCTTATAACACAGCATCCAGGCTTCCATCAGAGCACAAAAGCAAGAGAGGGTGAACAAAAACAAACCAGGGTCTTTTTGTAACCTAATCTTGGAATCGGCATTCCATTAATTTTGCTATATTCTATCTGTTAGAGGTGAGTCACTAAGTCCAGCCAAAATTCAAGTGGAAGAAATTACACAGGGCATAAATAGCAAAAATAAAGCACTACTGGGATCCAGTTTGGGAGCTATCTTCTACCACAGGCACCATGGAAAGCAAAGTAGCTTAGATGCCTCATTTCAAACAAGAGTCTTATAATGAACCCGTAACTGTAACTTCCAGGTTTCCCTCAGGGGACAAGACAGTTACGAGTTACTATACTAAGGAAGTCTAAGGTATGGCATTTGCATGAGGCATTTATAATTCTCATGTAGTTTCTTACATTTTTTAAAAAACAATTTTATTGAGGTATGACTGCCATATAAAAAGCTGTAAATATTTAACATATATAATTTGATGTGAATGGATCTAAGTTATATAACCAGGAAGCCATCATCACAATCAACATCATAAAATTATCTGTCACCTCTAAAGCTTCCTCCTGCCCCTTTTGTTTTCTTTTCCTTTGTGGGAAAAACATGTAACATAAGATCTACCCTCTTAATGAATTGTTAAATATACAATACTGTTAATTATAATCCCTATTTGTACAAATTTCAGGACTTATGTATTTTACATAACTGAAACTTTGGACCCTTGACCAATACCACCCCACTCCGTCCTCCCCTCAGCTGCTGACAATCTCCATTCTACTCTCTGTTGCTATGTGTCTATTTTGGATGCAATCCCTATTAAAATTCCAATGGCATTTGTTACAGAAATAGAAAAAATAATCCCAAAATTCATTTGGAACCACAAAAGACCTCACACAGCCAAAGTATTTTGAGCAAGAAGAACAATGCTGAAGATACCACATTCCCTGATTTCAAAACATATTACAAAGTTACAGTAAGCAAAGGAGTATACTAGTGGCATAAAAACAGACATATAAAACAAATGGAATAGAATAGAGAGCCCAGAAATAAACTCACACATATATAGTCAACTGATCTTTGACAAGGACACCAAGAATACATTATGAGGGAAAAGACAGTCTCTTCAAGAAATGATGTTGTTTCCACATGCAAAAGAATGAAATTGGACTGTTACACCATACACGAAAATGAACTCAAACTGGATTAAAGACTTACATGTAAAACCTGAAATAATAAAACTCTTTGAAGAAACAGGGGAGAACACTTCTAAAGATTGGACTAGACAATGATTTTTTGGATATAACACCAAAAGCAAAAGCAACAAAAGCACAAATAGACTAGTGAGACTACATCAAATTAAAAGGCTTCTGCACAGCAAAGGAAGCAATTAACAAAATGAAAACACAACCTACAGAATGGGAGAAAATATCTGTAGACCATGTATCTAATAAGAGGTCAATACCCAAAATATATAAGGAACTTCTACAACTCTGTAACAACAACAACAACAAAAAAAAAACACCTGATTTTAAAAATAAGCAAAAGAAGCCATCAAAAAAAAAAAAAAAGAAAGAAAAGAAAAGAAATCCTGCCATTTGCAATGACGTGGATGGAACTGGAGGGTGTTATGCTGAGCGAAATAAGTCAGTCAGAGAAAGACAAGTATCATATGATCTCACTGATATGAGGAATTCTTAATCTCAGGAAACAAACTGAGGGTTGCTGGAGTGGTTGGGGGGTGGGAGGGATGGGGTGGCTGGGTGATAGACATTGGGGAGGGTAAGTGCTATGGTGAGCTCTGTGAACTGTATAAGACTGATGAATCACAGACCTGTACCCCTGAAACAAATAATACATTATATGTTAATTTAAAAAATTTTTAAAAAAAGAAAAGAATCATTGCAGAAATCCTCACCCAGTAAATAAGGGTGAAGACAGAAGATCCTGTGATACAGAAGAGAAAAAAAAATGTTTTTGAAGCAGAAGGAGAACCAGGAACAGGTATTATCTTGATTTAAAAAAAAAAAAAAAAGGAAAAAAAATAAGCTAAAGACCTGAATAGACATTTCTCCAAAGAAGATAAACAAATGACCAATCAGTATATGAAGAAGTGTTCATTCAGTTTACACTACATCAAAAACTCTATGTTGGCTAACTGAAAATAATAAAAAAATAAAAAATAAAATAAATAAAAAATAAAAAGAAAAGGTGTTCAATATCACTAACCATTAAGAAAATGCAAATCAAAATGACAAGGTGAGATCACTTCACACCTATTAGGACGGCTATTAAAAAAAAAAGGGACAAATGTTGCTGAAGAAGTGAAGAAAAGGGAACCCTTTTACATGGTTGGTGGGGATGTAAATGGGCACAACCACTATAGAAATCAATATGGGGTTTCCTCAAAAAATTAAAAATTAAATATTAAATTACCATTTGATCCAGCAATCCCACTTCTGGGTATGTATCCAAAAGAATTGAAATCTAGATCCCAAAGAAATGTCTGTACTCCCATGTTCATTGAAGTATTATCCACAATGACCAAGTTATGGAAACAATCTAAATATGTATCAATGGCCAAATGGATAAAGAAAATGTGGTATATACATACAGTGGAATATAATTCATCCTTTAAAAAGAAGGAAATCTTGCCATTTGCAACAATATAGCGTGGATGCACCTGGAGGGGATTCTGCTAAATAAATAAGCTAAACACATAAGAAAGACAAATGCTGCATGATCTCACTTATATGTGGAATCTAAAATACTTCAATTTTAATTGCAGCATTCAAACATTCCTAACACAGCAATGTAGTTTAGCAATATCACTGACATTCTACCCTTATCAGATTATCAGAACACAAAAAAGAAGTTTAAGAAAGGCCAAATTGTCTTTACCACAATATGAAGTTACTATTTTTTTAAGTCAAGAATGGCCAAATACTAGAGAATTTATATGGCTTTACCTAATATTATGTATTTAATAAATATATGGGTATCAAATTTAATTGAACTGAATTGAACTCACAAACACAAGGTTGCAATAGTTAGATATCAAACAAAGTGAATCTAGAAAACAGAACAGGAGAGGGGGCAAAGAAGATCTGGCCTAAGGATGATACCTCAGCTAGCACTGTGAACATATCGCACACTGAAGAGGACATGTATCACATTCAGAAAAAATAATTATTAAACAACTACTTATTACTGTGGCAGGTCCCATTTCAGTTCAGGTCACTTAAACAAAATTGTTTGAACACTGATAAGATACTAGGAAGTGTGGTAAGAGCTAGAAATAGACATGTATAAGCACGGTGCCTGATCTTAATAAACCCAGGTACTCACATTTACTGATGTCTACTATATGCAGACATTATCCTTGTAACTAAGGAGAAAAAGATGAATAAGATACCATCTCTGTATTCAGGGCAATTGTGAACAAATGGAAATAGACATAAAAATTATCATTTAATACACAAGGCAGAGAGCAGAAGAGATGAAGCTGAAGAGGCAAGAGGGGACCATATAATAGAGAGCTTTGTAAATCATTTTAAGGAAGTTGATGAAAAGTCCTGGAAGGTTTTCATCAGGGCAGTGGTGTGATAAGAAATACAATCCTTGCAGCTGTGTGCAAAATGGTATAAGGGAAGTAGGAGTGGAGACAGAAAGAAAAGTCTTTGCAGACAGGAAGAGGATCTGAATTAAGGCAATGGCAAAAGAATGAATACTTTCTTCACTTCAGCTTCTGCTCACAGAGATACTCAAATCAATATATGCCACCCCCACCCCCATTCATTTGATATAAACAAACCTCACTGCCTTAGTTCTCTCCATGCTGCCCCCATCACTACTTCCCCACTCATGGCAAAGTCCCATCATATGATTCATTTAGATAGACATTTTGCCCAGTGCCTGGTAAACAGTAGATACTCAAGATATTTGTTTTGGCTTGATCACATGAATCAGGGAAGCTGCTACAGAGTGGACACATGCCTTGCCTCCTGTTTTATTGGCTTCCTCCTAACTTGGCAAAAGTCCGTGGCCTTGAAAAGAAGGGACTTAGGCTAAAAAAACACTGAGGAGCATCTGTGCTCTGTGTACATAGCACTGTTTTGAAATCTCCTGTCCCTGCTTCAAAGAGCTTGACAGCAGCCAGAACCAACTGTTTGGTTAATGAAACCTCAAAGGCTAAAGAAATACAATAATAACCTATAAATTGCTTTCTAAATATTCACAATGTTCATAACTCAGAACTCCATTTCATTGCTTAGAAATCCTTTCATTATCCAGTTATTTAAGTACCTACTAGGTACTAGGGCAAGAAGATAAATCAAAGGTAGCTCCTACCTTATGTGGGTGCACATTTTAATAAGAAAGAGATGAAAAATAGATGACAGGTGAAAGATAGATAGAAAGATAATAGACAGATAACTGGTCAACATAATGAGTTCTAAGACAAAAAGTATAAAGAGTTTTGTCAGAGTAGAGGGAAAGGTTGTATCATCAACTTCTACCTGGGGCACAGGGGTGGCCTTACAGGAGAGGGGCTGTCAGAGCTGGGTATTGAAAGACAAAGAGTACAACAGGAGAAAATGCGAGGAAATTCCAAATTTGTTGAGTAAGAGGCAACACTTCCATATAAGTATACAAGAACACACGAATGGAATTAAGGAGACTGCAGGCCAGACTGTAAGCAATGATCAATTAATCAAGGTAATGCCCTCCCTTCTTAAATTCCAGAGGCTTTCCCATGTGCTTATTATGAAGAAGAGATATTTTTGATACGTACTTTCCATTTATAGTCATCCTGCATCTACATTGTACACTGTTTTAGTTGTTCCTGTATTTTCATCCTATTTCTGGCTCTTCATACTATTTGTTAGCTACTCAGAGTTCCCAAGAAAGAAGAATATAAAAAATTTTACCCCCTCTTTCTATCAAATAGTGTCTGAGAAATACCACATATTTTTCAGAGAAAATAAAATCTGTTGCTCTAGGTGAATAGTGCATTAAATGGGGAGGTAGTACAGTAAGTTTTCATCATACACTCAATAAAATCTTTTGTTTTTACTTCATGCAATGATCAACATTTCTTCATCCCTGGTGTAGAAGATGTAAGAAAATCTATGGCACAAATTTGGCCAACACAGCAAGACCCCTACTGTGTGGGCGATACAGGATCTGCAACATAAGCTTCCAAATAGGTCTTTGAGTCAAGCTACAGATGGCATGACAGCTCCAGCGCCATCAGCTGACCAGCCATGTGCTGAATGTAAAGTGTAGAGAACTGTCTCTGTAATGACTGGAGAGTCCTTCTTTGATATTCAAATGTACTACAGCCTACTTAGCAATATGGTCATCCAGCAATTTGTGAATATGACATAAAAATTTTGTTATTAAAAATTTCCAAATCACTAGTCATTATTTTATCACTATGAAAACAACTGAGAATTGTTCCAGGCACTTGGAAAGTAGAAAAATATTCAAGAATGCCAAAGATCCCATACTCCGAAGTGAGAAGATAGGACACACTGAGACTCTTGGCATTTGCCCCTCACCCACATACAAGGTACATAAGAGAAAGGTAAGGCAATTTTCCAGAGACTTTTTTTTTAATTCAATTAGCCAACATAAAGTACAATATTAGTTTCAGATGTAGTGTTCAATGATTCATCAGTTGCATATAACACCCAGTGTTCATCACATCACGTGTCCTTGAAGGTAATCTGTACTTTAAGCATTTTCCCAAAGGGTAGCTGGGGGAAATTTGCCTGGAGTGGTTGGCAGACAGTACCCTGCACTGTCATTGATCATGCTATCTGCTGTATCTGTGGTTATCACCCCCTGGGAGAATCAAGTGGGTGGTGATTGACTTCTTCAAGGGAAAAGTTTAAGGAAAAAAAAAAAACTAACTTAAAAAAAAGACAAAGTAGAACCACCCCTAAAAATGTGAGGGAAATGTGCAGGTATTAGAGTTGATAAAGCAATAGGCCCCATCAGGAGACTTGTGAGAAGAAAATAAAAATTGAGACTTTCAACTATAAAGACATGAAGGTGAAAAGAGTGACAATGAGAGCATATGGAAATGATATCCTTTTATCAAGTTGTTAAATGTGGATTTTCCTTCATCCCATTGTTGCTTAGGATCTCAAGGTAGGGAAAATTTCAAGAATGTGAAGTGCCTGCACACCCCTCTTAGCGAGATGGCCGACCCCACATGCAGAACATGCTACGATTTTATGAAATCAGTTCTGCCGGTATTCACCTATCATACACATCCAAGCTGCATCACAGTAAGATCAAAGAGAATGGTAGCAAGTAAATAAATGTTCTGAGAGAGTTGTCAGTATGCTGTTGAGGGTGGGAGTGGTTCAAGGATACAAAGGAAGAGACGTCTCGAAAATGAGGGGGACTTCATGACACAGGGCTTAGCAGGTATTCTGGAATTTGAAGGACCTGGGGATTGATACCTGACTAAGGCCTGGAAAGTCCAAACATGAGAGGTGTTGGCTACAAGAGGGCTGCACTAAGAGGATTTACATTTCCCCTGAAAAGAGGTCAAAGGTATTAGATGAGAGGAGGCTTGGTATGCCCACTGACGCTAGAGGAGAAAAGTGACATAGCAGAGTGGTAAAATGCTGAAAGGCAGAGGACCAACAGGGATTCACACACAACCAGCATAAAGAGGAAAGAGACAGCAGGTGGGACTCTCCAAGGAACACACAAAGCATATGATGAAAAAAATGAAAACCAGTATTTCGTATCTTCCACATCTCACAGTCACTGTGTCAGTTGTCAATTCACTGCCTCTTACCCCAAATGCAACCCCTCAATATATGTCTTAAGATAAACAACAAAATCCCTTTAAGCATTTCTCCTTTAAAGTGAGAACAAGGTTAAACTTTCTCACTCCAGGGTGCTGGAGGGACACTGCAAGAGGAAGGGGATATCCTTGCAATTCTACCAAGAGTCAGGGGTCGACGTTGTGGCTGTGAGGTCATCTAGTAGAGCACTGCCCCAGCCATGAGTGCAGAATGCAGTCACTCTGCAGCCTTGCAGCCTATCAGGTAACAACCTTTTTGCCGCCTTCTGTACCTGGAAACCAGAACCTCACTCAGCCTACATGGTCTCAAGGCCTCCTGCCTATACCTGCACTGGGACTCCCACTACAAACCCACACTCCCAGCTGCTGATCTCCTGCCATCCTGCTTGCAGTCCACAAGGAAGGTTGCCTGTTGTTTACTAGCAACTCCCCCCCGCCCCCCCAGCTCTAGACTAGCCAAACTAAGAAACTTCTCTACTAGGTTGAACCCCTCCTCCTGCAAGAAGGCCTGAACTCCTTCCTAGTTTGTCCTTCCTTGGACACTCTCCCTCAGCCCTGGGGTACCATATATATCTTAGAGTTACACCTTTATTATACTTAATAGTTCTTTATGTTAAACTTCCCCTGTTGAACCTACTGCGTAATTTCTATCTCCCGAATAGACCCAGAACACTACTGTCATCAGTACAATTCCATAATTACACTAATCAAGTAAAACCTTCTGCATCCCACCTCTGCCCCCTTCCCAATCCCCTCCAACTCTGGAAAAGATGGATCAACTCAATGGGAGGATGTGGGAAGATGGTGGGAAGCAGAAGAGACAGTTGATGAAATGAAGAAAACAGCTCCCTGACTCACTACAGCCTGACTCAATATACCTGTAAAACTATCTTATTCTGAGATAGGAATTTCACAGAACTATTAGAATTGTTCTCTACTGGGACGTCCGTTCATCCTCGGTGTAGGGATTACTTAGTGCCGGGCCTTCCACGTTTGGTTTTTCCTTCTCCTGGACAGGAGGCCTCTGCAGCAACCATGTTATGCCAGATCATCGGTCAGGCCAAGAAGCATCCGAGCTTGATCCCCCTCTTCGTATTTATTGGGGCAGGAGTTACTGGAGCAGGGCTGTATGTCTTGCGCCTGGCATTGTTCAATCCAGATGTCAGTTGGGATAGGAAGAATAACCCAGAACCCTGGAACAAACCAGGTCCCAATGATCAATACAAGTTCTACTCAGTGAATGTAGATTACAGCAAACTGAAGAAAGAAGGTCCAGACTTCTAAATGAAATGTTTCACTATAAAGCTGCTTAGAATGAAGGTCTTCCAGAAGCCATCCGCACAATTTTCCACTTATCCAGGAAATATTTCCCCTCTAAATGCATGAAATCATGTTGGTGTATTGTGTTGGGGTTTACGCTGAGTAATAAATATCTGAAACTTGAAAAAAAAAAAAAAGAATTGTTCTCTACTAACCTGTAGGCTACTGTGTCATTTTTACCACTATATCTTCCCAACTACTAGCAAAGAAGATTGTCAATTCTCAATAATATACTTTTTAATATTGTTGAAAGAATTGTTATGGTCAAGGACCTCAGAAGGTAAAAAGAAAAGGTAACCAATATTTAGTCAGAGAAGAGCCACCTTACTCAGAAATATGAGTCTTAAATTGAATCAAATTCAAGCAAAATTTTTTTAAAAATTTCAATCCCAAAGTGAAAGAAGCCATTATATATTTTTTCTGAGTATGAAATTTATTAAGCAAAAGCCATCCCCTGAAAAAGGATCACAAAATTTTATTAGACAGGATATTCTCTGTTCTTAAGCCCCTTACTGAAATTTTAATCTCCTCTGCAGCATCTCTGTAGCTTATTTTCAAACAACCAGGAACAGGGAACCCATTCCCTCCCAAAAGGAGCTCATCCCAATCTCAGAGAGCACAAATAATCAGAAAATGCTTTCTTTAATTCAGTCAGGGAAAACATTAAAGGGTAAAGTCCCTTTTCCTCATGACAGTCCTTAAATACTTAAAAGTGGTCATTATATCCCTGGAGATTTTTCTTCTGGTTCAAGAGCCAACATTTTATTTCTCATATGGCTTCATTTAGTGTTTTCTCACTGTCCTAGTCACTCTCCTCTGAACACACACCAGTTGTGTCTTTTTTCTATTTCCTTTACATGTCTTCCTCCATATGTAATGAAAACCTTATACTACAGTTGGCACAGTTTATAGCTGCATGCCAGAACAGCAAGACTATCGTCTCTAAGGCTCAGTATAATCTACTTCAGTGAGAGAAACCTAATCACTATTCCCACTCTACTCATGTTCCCTGGGCAAGCTCATTAGTTTGGGCTGGTTTTAATTACCACAAATACGATACCCTAGTGCCTGATCCATATCACCAGCTCAAGCCTCCTTCCAAGATCCTGATGCATTTACCATACTACCTGCTCATCATCACTCCTGGATATTCCAGACATGCCTCAAGCTCAACAGGCTGAACACTAAAATCTCCATTTTTCCCTAGGAACGTGCTCCTCCCCCTAGATTCTCCATCTCAGTTAAGAGTGCTACCATCATCCCAGCCACACTGTCTAAAACACACCATGCACAGGCAAACATTAAACATATGTTTTCTCTTTGTCACTCTCTAAATATCTCTAATAAGTATTCCTTTTCACCCTCCCACACTGTTTCATTATCCATGATATTCTTCATATTGTTTCCTCTGTCTCTCCTATTAACCCTCTACCCCATTACTTCCTGATCTTCATTCAATACTTCACCGAGGCACCATCTCTTCCAGGAAGCTCAGGAGGAAAAAGTCATTACCTTGGCTGAATCCAAGATGCAACGACAGACAACTTGGGGGTTTATGGATACCACATCCTCTCCAAACCATCCTTCTCTGATATACACAGTATCCACCTCTCTCACCTCACACTAAAATACTTTTTCATTTCTTTTTTGACGTTGGACAGATTCTTTTTCCCTTCTTTTTTCAAGCATTTCCTAAGACTTCTCTTAGGTTCCTTATCACTTCCTTTATCTGAAAAGATACCACCACTGACTTCACAAAATTTGTCTCCCACCTATTTCCTTGAATCAAATAAAGTGCAACCTTGGAAAACTATGTTCTCATTGGGATTCCTTCCTAATATCATGGGGACTGAGGTCCTGTACTACAGAGATTCCATAACACCTACTGTATGCATCAACTCACTTGGGCATCAAGGCAAGATTTAAAAATAACTCAGAGACACATAGCAAGTAGATAGAAGTGCCCTTACAGATCAGTGATTCCAAGTTGGGCCCTCTCTTGACATCTCAGGGTCAGAGCATGGACTTCAGAATGTGATTGGGTTAGTCTTGAGTTCATTGCTTTTAACTGTTTCCTAGGAGAGTTCTTTAACTTCTCTAAGATTCAGTTTTCTCATCTACAAAATTAGGATAATAACAGTACCTCCTAAAATTTTAATGGAGATTAAATATTATATAAAGTACTAGTGCAGAACTCAAAGGTATTAACTATCACGAATACTCCAAATCAGGAAACTAATTGGGTATAAAGCTGTGACTTCATCTCAAATTTTCTTGTTAATATCCATACCATCTTTAGAAATATATGATCTATTTTGAGAAAAAAGATAAATGGCCAAAAAATGGCATTGACCCCTTTTGTTTTTCCTCGCATGACTGCTTCAGCTACAATTTAAAAGACTCATCAAAATTTCCCAAGGAAATTGCCCAGTCAAAAACAGTCTTGGGCTATAAAATATGGCACATACAGTCCATAGTCCATCAAACTCTGACATGGAATGAATCTTTAATGAACATAAAGCTCCTTCATGAGCCTTCCCTCCTGGATCTTGGTACCTTTAAGATGTAATTGTTAGAAGAAAATCCTGCTGATGTAGATCTTTCTTTATGTTAGATGGCTTCATATGTTTTGCCTCATACACAAAAAAATGGAGTTTGTATAACAGCAGTGCATTCCTTAGACTTCTCTGGTCTTTTCAACACTTTTATTCTCCTTATTTTTTCACAGTTTGATAGTTTATAAGATATTTATTTAACACCTACTATAAGCACTGTGCTAGGTATGGTTTAGGTAATAGCCACTGATCTGGAAGAGTCACAGCTAAATGGAGGATGGAAATTGATGTCATGAAAAAGTTGTGAAGGTTTTAATTGCTTATTTCAATCATTTTGGATATTACCACCAAATTAGCTACATTATCATTAAGGAATAGTTCTTTATTATTTGAAGTTATCCTTAGTAAACCCTAAGTAAAAATGTTAACTTAAAAACTGTTTATCACTTTTGAAATGTGTCATCTGATTTATTTCAATTCCATAAACACTTGCACACTCAAGCAAGGCACTGTGCTAAGCACTACACTTCTTTGAAGCCACACATTATGTGGAACAAGGACAGACTGAAAGTACTCTTGTTGGTATGATTAACACATAGTAAGCCCCAACACAGGTTTAAATAGCAGGAGAAAATTTCACACATGGCACTCAATAATTTTTCGATCTAATGATGGAAATGAAGACACACAAGTAACAGTAAAACAAGGTCAACTTACACAAGTACTAAATTATGGAATATGCAGGTAGGTATGGAAAGTTAAGCAGACGACCTTTGTTTGGATAATCAAAAAAGTTTTCCTAAAACAACTGACATTTTAAATGAGCTTCAAAGGTTGAAAAGAATAGACAGGTCCATGGAAATAAAAGTCCCTAGGCAAGAAGAATGGAATAAATATAAGCTTGTGATCTTGAAAGCAGGTGGTAGTAGTGGATGGACAAGTGGGAGGAGATAACGCCTATCAAACACAGACCCTAGAGTTTAATACAATAGATCTATGTTCTATTCGTCTTTAGGTTCCTGCAACCTCTCATGTATCTGGCACCTGCCCCAGAGTTACTGGTGAAGGGAAGGAAGAAAGTTTGGCCAGGAAGACAGGAAGGGAAGGAAGGAGAAAAAGAAGAAGAAAGAGAGGAAAGTAGGAACCAATCAGAACGGGTATCTCATAAATGTCTCATAAATGAATCCTGGTTTAATCAATGTGAAAAAGAAGAAAATGAGTATCTGAAAAATATGAACACTGACTATATGTAATGATTTTAAGGAATTGTTCAATTTTATGTGTGATAATAGTATTGTGATTATGTTTTAAGTCCTTATAGAGATTCTTTTGTATTAATAACCATTGACTATGATTGATGGATATGTGGGGATACACAATATATTTTCTTATGTATAATTTGGAAATTTTATATAACAATCTTAACAAAAAAAGAACAAATGCCTTCAGAAGACTTAATTTTGGGATGCCTGGGTGGCCCGCTCAGTTAAGCGTCTGCCTTCGGCTCAGGTCATGATCCCAGGGTTCTGGGATCAAGTCCCACATCTACCTTCTTGCTCAGCAGGGAGCCTGCTTCTCCCTCTGCCTGCCGCTCCCCCTGCTTGTACTCTCTCCCACACTCTCTCTGGCAAATAAATAAATAAAATCTTTTAAAAATAAATAAATAAATAAAAATAAAACAGCATTTACTTAAAAAAAAGACTTGATTTTAAAAGGTCTACAATAAGTTCTATAGTGAAATAAGAAGTTCTATAATAGATTTTTACCATGAAAAACTCTCTTAAATAAATGATACCAGCAGACATTATCATTACCTGTAGTATTTAAGAATGCTTTCATATATTTTTACATGATTAACAATTTTAGAAAATAAAATATACAATCTGAAGTTAATTGTTATGTCACCTTTCCCAAAATATTCTTCTATCTTCATTACATATATTTTAAATGTATAGGTAACTATATTCTATTTTGGCAATAGTTAATAACACTTTCTCAATGAAAATTCATTCAGTACTTTCTATATATGAAGCACCTGCACAATGTATTAATAAGGCATAGCTTCTACCCTTAAGGAACACATTATGCAGTCGAAGGGTGTAGTGTCCATTGGTCAGTTACAGATTTATTTATTTTATTTTATTTTTTTAAGATTTTATTTATTTATTTGACAGAGAGAGACACAGCGAGAGAGGGAACACAAGCAGGGGTAGCAGGAGAGGGAGAAGCAGGCTTCCGGCTGAGCAGGGAGCCCGACGCGGGGCTCGATCCCAGGACCCCGGGATCATGACCTGAGCCGAAGGCAGCCGCTTAACGACTGAGCCACCCAGGTGCCTCAGATTTATGTATTTTGATGGCTGGATTGAGCATGTCCCTAGATTCTTAGAGCTGTAACCTGAAGAGATGGTATTCACAGAGGTCAGTTATCAGAATCAAATAAATGTCATCTCTTACTGAAACTCATAGCAGTCCATCAGTTATCTAGAGAAACTTCTGAAAGAATGTAGATGATAATTCCAATGTATAAAGTATAGTGACATATGACCATTAAAGAGTTATTTTAAGAGACATTTAGGATATTTCTCAGGTTGCTTTTATATGAAAGGTATGATTTTAGGTCTGCCAACTCAAATAGACATCCATTTCAAAGGCCAAAAATTAAATACCAAAGAATTCTACTTTCCTAATTTAATTTTGACAACATGGAAAAGTTTATGGTTTTAGCTCAAGTATCTTTAGGGGACATTTTTTCATATTCTTTCTAAAAGAAAGAATAAAAATAAAGCCTATCAAAACCCTATTGTTCCATATCCTATATACAGAATTACAGCAAGTAAGAGTATGTCCCTGACTCCCTGTCTGCATTTTTTACCCCCAAAGGAGAAAATAACCTGGAATAGTTTAGGTAAAAAAAAAAATTGTCCTTCAGCTTGTTAATTTGGAGGCACCACATTTCAAAGTGATTCACTGCAGCCATGAATAAGGAATGTCACTGAAATAGTGAGATGGCCTGAACCACTTTAGAAATTAATGGCCTGACTGTGATATACTGGCGCCCCTTTGACGCATCTATAATTGGAGTGCCAATTTATTTCCAATCATTTCAAGCACTGTAATTATAGAGCATCATCGTTGCCTGTTTAACATTCATATGGGAAGCTGTCATATGAATGTTGGCCAGGGACCAATATTTTGCAACTGAGATACATGAACAAAAAGTAAAGAAATACGAAAAGGTCTGGTTTGTTTTTCAAGGCCTGAACTTTGGCCAAGGTGGGCAGAATTAAATGAGGCAGTGGAGCTGCTGACGGATTTTTAAGTCCTAAAAGTTGCTTTTAAACACATCATCATTCAAGATGAGGAGAGAAGAAAAACAAGAATAACAACAGACGATTCTTGCTGCCCCGATACAATGATGACATTTCAGTAGGCATTCTTCAAGCATCTACTATGTGCCAGGCATTCTGCTAACACTGGAGATACTGAGATAAAAATGAAACAACACCCACACACACATATTCAGAATGATGTTAACATACTGAGAGCTAGTTATGTACTGCACACCAGGAGGGTATTTTTAAAAGGTATCTTATGGATACTATTGTTTTCATTTCAAATCTGCCAATGCAAAGGCACAGACTACATTAAAGGAGTATTTACAAAATTTTCTCATAATTCTGGGAACCAAAAATAACTTGAAACTTCAGATTCACACTAAGTGTTGAGGAAGAAAATATTCGGACCAACCTATGAGCCCTGCTGCAGGGTTAGGCATCCTCTGTGTCTGCTGCCCACTGTCTCACCTCTGCTCTGCTACGGCACTAACATCATATTACCTCCACAAACTCTAGAGCGAGGCAAGCAACACTTCTTGATCACTGGAGTATCCTTAATGCCCATCACATCTAGGGAATCAATAACTGTTTTGTGAAAACTGAAATAATTAATACATAAGTGAAATTCCCTTTCATAACACTACTCACATTTGTCAGTTTCTTTCCATCCCATTTTCTACCACTTAGACCAGATCTTCAGCCTAACTGCTCTCTGTTCTCTACTTGGATCCTAGCGAAGGATTAAATCTTCTCCAACACCGGTACGCATGCCACAAAACTTTCTCCAAAGCTTTTGATTATTCTTCATTGCATGGAAAATAAAATATCTCCTTAGACTGGTATTCAGAGCCCTTCACCATTTATTTGTGATCTACCTCTGTAAACTTATTCCTACTATCATGGAATGCTGTTCTGTAAAAAGCAATTAATAACGTGATTTTTGAGTTGTGGTATTCACAAAATTTGAATTGCAATTCATCAAATATTTAGTACCAATTGAAGTGCTAGTTTCTATATTCATTATGAAAGGTATAACATGGGAATTTTATGGATACATAAAAATTATGATAACTGCTTTAACAGTGAGTTAAAAAATAATTAAATCAGTAAGAAAAGAGAAGGCTTATGTGAGAGACTAGGAAACAGAAAAGGTTGCCGGAAGATAGGCAGAGGGGGAATAAAAGAATTTTAACCAAACTGTATAGCCAAAGCTCTCACTCCTCCCTAGGAACCGTGAAATTGACTAAGTGCTTGGCCCAATCTGACAATTGAGAAGATAGTACAATCTTTCTTTTGAACTTGGCTGGTAATCATCAATCTGTGTGAGCTTTTCATAGCCAAACCATTAACATTGACTAGGTAGGGTAGATTTATAAGGGTAATTGGAACAGTGATTGTTGATATCAATTTACATGAGGAATTTTATTATTACTATTAGTAAAGCACAATGGCAATTATGAAGTGTGATTAATCTAAGTCTATAATTGAACTAATACTCATGATCTAATTAGAAAAGAAAAGTCTGAAGTTATAAATTTGCTAGGAGAAGGGAAAAGAAATGAAACTAACATCTAGCCCCCAGTATGTGCCCCAAACTGTACTGGATACTTTGTATGTTATTTCAACTTTAACCTCAAAAAACCCCTAAAATCATCATTATTAGCAGAAATGAGTAGAAGAGCTCAGTAAAGTTAAATAATTTGCCCAACATCCATCAGCCAGTGGATTCAAAGCTGGGATTTGAGCCCAGGTCTCTCAGACTCAAAAGTTTTTTGTCTTTCATTTCACTAAACGTTGGGAGAAAATGAAAAACAACTGAGAAAAGAAGACGTGAAGTAAAATTTGGACATCTCACATGCTCATGCAATAGTAAGTTTGAGAAGTAAGGCATTTTATAGAGTGGAACCTTGAAAGAAACCCTTTCACATGGACCATGCATCCATTGGCACTGCCCCATCATGTGAACCATGGATCTATAGACACTACCGCTTCTTGTGGACTATTCATCTATTAACACTACCACTGAAGCTTCCAACTGTTCCACTGTGACAACTGGCCACTCTGAATGCATTTCAGTAAAGATGAGCAACCAGTACAGAAGTGGCATTTTTACGATTAGATGTGGATGTGAATGTGTCTATGGATAAAACAAGTAAACACACAACTGTTGAAAATCAGACTTTTAAATACTTCTGTCCTTTAATCTGTCTTCCTCAAGATTTTGAATTCCTAATATATATATATATATATATATATATATATATAAAGATTAGATATTCTTGTAGATATTCTAATTTTCCAAAACAGAGAATTAATAAAGCACTGAGCAGCTTTGGGCGCAAAGACAGATTGTAAAAAAAGAAAAATAAATTGTCATTACTTATGTAAAAAAATAAAGTGTTAAAAAGTGATAGGTCCTGTGTCCACTAGAAAAATTCTATTTGAAACAATCCTTATTTTCAAAGTACCATAAGATTGGGAGACAGGGAATACCCTTAACTGATATTCCACGAAGATGTCTATTATGTCTCTCATGCCATATTGTTAACATGATAAGATAATATGGGAGGATAAACAAATGACCAGATTTAGACTGTTAATTAATATATTTATATCCAAGTGAATTACAAATATATCTGTCTATTTCTTTGCTGGTCAATTTTTTTTTAATCAACCACTGGAAAAAAAATCAGAAGACAAGATTATCAAATCAAATCAAATTACGAGGATGCTACTAAGGACAATAGAATCAAATATCTCAGTAGCTTTGTAAGACAAGCCAAATTACCATGATAAAATTTAATGAAGATAAATGTAAACAATCCACTGAGACTCAAAATCAAATACACAAGTACATGATGATTAAGATATTAAGTAATTGCCATTTATGTATAAAAGGCCTGGACAAAAGCTGACAGTAAGCTCAATATGAGTCAATATTGTGACATCAAAACACCTAATTTAATCTTAGATTACAGTACTAGAAGTGCAGTATCCAAAAAAAGAGATAAAAGTTCCCCTGTGCTCTGTGCTGATCCATGCAAAGTATTATTTCCACCTATGGACAAAAGATTAAGTGAGGCACATTGAAAACATCACCTAGCAGTAAGATCAAAGGACAAATAATTGAAGAATGCCTAAGAAAATTACTAAAGCTTTCATACTAGAAACACTGCTACATGGAAGCCAAGATACCCTGTGGCAGAGAGCAGACTAAAAATATGAAGTAAAATTTGGACATCTCACATTCTCATGCAACAGTAAATTTTAAGAATAAAGCATTTTATAGAGAGAAACCTTGAAACGAACCATTTCATGTGGACTGTGCATCCACTAGCAAGAGCAAGGAACACATTTCAATGAATTCTACCCAGAGGTAGTGAATTCCTAGGCATCAGCACAGCTGTACATTCCTGGTGTCCCACACATGGGCAGGGTCTGCCCTACTAACCTGATCCCACAGTGCAGAGCAGTCCAGAATAAACCCTTTCTGCAGGAAGGCAGGAGGTTCCTGCATTCTAGAGCTTCCTCACCCCATTCTCAGGCCTGTTCTAACATCTCAGCTTCTCAGTACTACTTCTCTGGAGGCAAAGGAAGTCTAGGCAACTTTTCCTAAGGTGTGGGATTTTTGATAGCCTGTTCTCAGGTTCATGCATAAATCCATTTTCCTCAGCCCATTGTTTCTCAAAGCCTCCTAGATCATATTGGCCCCAACTTTCCCCAAGAGGCCCAGGATTATATTCAAGGAAGCAAGATACCAGCCTGTGTTTTAGATTCCCTGCAAACCTATCAGAGAATTGTTACCCACCTTCCCCAACCCTTTTCCAAGTCTTGAAACTCAATCCCCTAAACTATATATTCCTATCCCCACCCCACTCCTGGCTCCACCCTCCACATACCAGAAACATTTTCTACTTCCTGTGTGACAGGAACTTGTGTCAAATCTTTCCCTTTTTAAATCTATGATCTTATTTGTTTAAAAAAACTAACAAACAAACAAACAAACAAAACCTCTGTGCACTAGAATTCCTAGCTTGGCCTTTCAATTTACCTCAACTTTGGAAAATTGAAAGAGGGGAGAATTTTTTTCTATCAACAAAACCTGGTTCTTAGAAGAAAAATAAAGCAGGCAAGTGAAAATAAATACACACACACACACACACACACACACACACATATATATATTTTGTCTTTAGTCTATCTTCCCATTGAGGATTTTAAAACTCAAGCCTAAGCAATACTCTTGATTGTGTTCTATCTTTGCAGTAAACCAATGAATTCTATTGAATGAATGGGTAAACAGCAATATGAAAGTAGAAAATAGACATTACTAGAAATACTTGATAAATATTTGTATTATGGAAAGGGGTTGAATTCTATCAAATGTTTGCCTCTACATATATTGAAGTGATCATAAGGCTTTTGTCCTTTACATCAACAAGTTAAATTACATTAAATCATTTTTGAGACATTAAGCCAACTTTACATTCCTGAAATGAATTCCAGGTGACCATTATGTATTATCTTTTTTATGTATTACAAATCTCAATTTGTTATTTATTTTAGAATTTTTGCCTCTGTGTTCATTTTTTCCTAATTCTCACAACACAATATAAGTTTAGTTTTATTATTTCCCTTTCATAGATGAGGGCTCTGAAGTTTGTGGGGGTTATTAAACAATTTACTCAAGGTCACAGAGCAAGCAAATGCAGTACTTGGATTTTAATTCAGATTGGTCTAATTGCAGGATCTTTCCACTGTATTACACATTAGCCAGCATTTTTCTGTTTCCAAAAAGGTCAAGGATGAATCAAGTACAGATTCTATACTCAGGACACTCACATCATGCCCAAATTCTATTTTATTCAGGTATTCTTACAGGATGACAGTACTTGTCAAATAAATTGAAAGGCAGAATGGTTAATACTGGAGCAGAGACACTGGGCTTTTGAATTCTGGCTCTGTCCCTAACTAGCCATCAGATATGAGCCTCACTGAGCCTCAATTTCCTCATCTAAAAAAATGAATCTAAAACTTCTAGTTTCTAGTCCAGAATATAAGGAGCTTGGAAGTCATCCCTCCATCTTAACAACAAATAAAAAGCTGAACAAACTGAAAAATCAGAAAAGTGAGGTTACAGGGCAAACCACTGCCCCCAAACTTGGAAAGATAGTCAGGTGGATAGAGTATCACAACTTACTGGAATAGAAACCCTTAAGCAGCAACCTTCACTGGAACCAACAACAGTCAAGAAAACCTGAATTATAACTGATGAATTGGTGGAGACTCAGTGTAGATAAATTCTGGGGGGGGGGGGGGGGTTGCGGAGGTGGTGGTGGTCTTAATTCATTCAGGCTGTTATAATAAAATATTATATAATTGGTAGATTATAAACAAAAGAAATTTATTTCTCATAGTTCTGGAGTCTAGAAATCCAAGAACAGGGTGCCAGCATGATTAGGTTCTGGTGAGAACTCTCTTCTGTGTTTCAGACTACCAACTTCTTGCTATGTCCTCACATGGAGGAAGGGGCTAAGAAGCAATCTGTGGTATTTATTAGAAGAGCCCTAAACTCATTCATGATGGATCCACACTCATGGCCTATTTAACCTCCCAAATACCTCATCTCCTACCACCATCACATTGGGCACTGGGATTCCAACTTATGAATGGGGGAGGGGGGGCATAAACATTCAGACCAGAGCAGGAGTGAGTCATGGAGAGGGACAAACTTGTGAGTTTTACCAGGTTCTCAGAATAAAAATCAGAGAAAATTCCTCTCCTCCTTTAGGAAGAGGGAGGGAAACAGTTACCATTTTGAAACATGCCAGAGCATTCAGTTCTTCTTTACAAGGCCTACTCTTGAAAAAAACTTTTACCAGATTCTCAACTATTGGGGTTTTATCAGAGCCTAACTGAACTGAGGCAAAAGAAATACTCAACCCCAGCCAGTCTAACCTTCCATGGAAGGGAAGGGAAATAGTCCCACCGAGCCAACTCTGGCTATCCTAACCCAACTAGGAATGGGGGGAAAACTGAAAAGCACTTTTGTGGATTACAGCTAAGGAGTACAGACTCATTAAGAGACTGAGACTTAAGAGTATAGACTGCTTCCCCTTCCCCCACACCTTACCATCACATTACGAAAGGACAATTACTAGAGTTCTTTTTATCCAATACGTTGTGCTTGGCTTTCAATAAAAAGTTACAAGATATACTAAAAGGCAAAAAGACACAGTTTGAAGAGAAAGAGCAAGCATCAGAATCAGAGACACAGAGCAGGGATGTTGAAATTACCTGACCAGGAATGTAAAACAACTTTGATTGATATACAATGGCTCTAATGGATAAAGTAGACAACATGCAATAACAGATGGGAAATGCAAGCAGAGAAATAGAAATTTTAAGATGAATGAAAAATAAATGCTGGAGATTAAAAACACTGTAACAGAAATGAAAAATGACTTTGATGGGCTCATTCACTAAGCATAACATAGGATAGAATCTCTACTTTGAGAATATGTCAACAAAAATGGCCAAAACAGAAAAGCAAAGTAAAAGATGGGGGGGGGAGGCTAAAACATCCAAAAACTGTGGGACAAATACAAAAGGTATAACATATGCATAACTGGAAAGAGAGAAAGAAACAAAAGAAATATTTGAAGGAATAATGACTGAGAATTTCCCCCAAGTTAATGTGAGACACCAAACCGCACATGAAGAAGCTCAGAGAATGCCAAGTAGAATAAATGAAAACAGAAGAACAAAACACTACACCTAAGCATATCATTTCAAACAATAGAAAATCAGAGATAAAGAAAAATCTTAGGGGCACCTGGGTGGCTCAGTCGTTAAGCATCTGCCTTCGGCTCAGGGTCCTGGGATTGAGCCCCCATCGGACTTCCTGCTCCCTGCTTCTCCCTCTCCCACACCCCCTGCTTGTATTCCCTCTCTCGATGTGTCTCTCTCTGTCAAATAAATAAATAAAATCTAAAAAAAAAAATGTAAGCATGAAGACTGGAGTGAAATTTCTAAAAGTTTTGAGGAAAAAAACATGTGTAATTACATATACTGTGAAATTATCCTTCAAAAGTGAAAGAAAAATAAAGTCTTTCTCAAATAAACAAAATTTGAAGGAATTTGTCACCAGTAGACCTGCACTGTAGGAAATGTCAAAAGTAGTTCTTCAGAGTGAAGAAAACTGATAGAGGTCAGAAATGCAGATGTACATTAAAAAAAAAAAAAGAAACTCATTGAAGAAGGAATAAGTGAAGATAAAATAAAAAGTTTTATTTTTCTTACTCTTAACTGATGTAACAGATAACAAAAAAATAGTAACAATATACTTGATTATATAATATGCTTATGTATAAATGAAATGAATGGTAGCAATGATATAAGGGACAGGAGGGAAGAGTTAGGAATATTTTGTTATTATAATATAAATGCACTACCTGTCAATCAGTATAGTGTTGTTCATTTGAAAGTGAACTTGGATTAATTGTAAATATCAACTGCAAACTCTAGGGCAATCATTAAAAAGATAAAAAGTGGCTCTGACATCTCACATCACTGGTAGGAAACATTGGCAGTTGAGCTTTCAGAAGACCAGGTTCACAGTTGATAAAAGAGCTAGCCAAAAAAATGAGACTTACAACTGTTTGACAATGCTTTTGAAACAGAAGATGACCATTGTGTTGGAGCATTGTGATCAAAGAGGAAAACAGTAAAACATGAGCTTTGGAAAGTCATTTCAGTCTGCTCCCATACTTAAATAGTTTCAAGCCTCTGGCTGTCAGGCTGAATAATGTGAAAAAGTCTGGTGATGAAGCACAGATATTTTAAGTCCTTAAAATATCTTAATTTCATAGTCCCTTGTCCCATATAATATACAGAAGAAGCACCAAAACTGAAGCCAAGATCTGAGTGGCATTATTTACAATAATGAAGATAAGGAGGCAACCCAAGTGTCCATCAATAGACGAATGGATAAAGAGGATGTGGTGTATACATGCAATGGAATGTTACTCAGCCATAAAAAGGATGAGATCTTGCCATTTGTAACAGTATGGATGGACCTAGAGGGTATTACGCTAAGTGAAATAAATCAGACAAAAACAAATACCATAAGATTTCTCTTATATGTGGAATCTAAAAGACAAAACAAATGAATAAACAAAGAGCAGAAACAGACCCATAAATAGAACTGATGGTTGCCAGAAGGGGGAGGGCTAGAGGAATGAGTAAAATGGGTAAATGGGAGTGGAGATACAGTCTTCAAGTTATGGAATGAGTAAGTCAAGGGGATAAAAGGGACAGCAGAGGGAATATAGTCAATGGCATAGTAATAGTGTTGTATGGTGAGAGATGATAGTTACACTTGTGAGTATACCATGATGTATAGACTGGTTTCATCACCATGTTATATACCTGAAACTAAAATAATACTGTGTATCAACTAGATATCAATTAAAAAGAAAATATATGGGGGGCACCTGGGTGGCTCAGTTGGATGAGCGTCTGACTCTTGGTTTCAGCTCAGGTTGTGATCTCATGGGTCATGGAATCAAGTCCTGAGTCAGGCTCCATGCTCAGCAGGGAGTCTGCTTGAAGATTCTCTCCCACTGCCCCTCCCCCCACTCTTTCCCTCCCTCCCTCTCTCTTTCTCTAATAAATAAATAAATATTTTTAAAAGAAGAATATTCATTGGGAAAATGCAACCCAAAACTCTTTACACCTACTAGAATGACTATAATTAAAGAAATGGATTGTAAGAAATCCATAGTGTTGGTGAGGATGTGGAGAATTTTAAACCCTTGTACACTGCTGTTGGGAATGTAAAAAGCTGCAGCTGTTATGTAGAACAGTTTTGTGGTTCCTCAAAAAGATAAATAATTACAATATGATACAGCAATTTCACTCCTAGGTATATAACCAAAAGAATTGAAAACAGGAACTCGGATTATTTGTATGCCAGTGTTCACTACAGCATTATTCACAATAGCCAAAAGGTGGAAACAACTCGGCTGTCCATTCACAGATGAATGGATAAATAAAATGGATATATACACAATGAAATATTATTCTACTCTAAAAAGGAATAAACTTCTGATACATGTTACAACATGAATGAACCTTGAAAACATTATGCTAACTGCACTAAACCAGACACAAAAGGACAAATATTATATGTGAATTATAATGGTGAGTTATTAATGAATACAATTTCTAGGGTTATGAAAAAGTTTTAGAAATAGATAGTGGTGATGGTTACACAAAATTGTGAATATAGTTAATGCCAATGAATTATTGTACATTTAGTAGTTGAAATGGCAAATTTTAAGTTATATACATTTTACCACAATTTAAAAGATTAGTAATGTGTAATATACCAAAAGCCATTGAAGTGTATACTTTAAATGGGTGAATTGCATGGTATGTGAATTATATCTCAATAAAGCTATTTAAACCCCCCAAAAAGATAAAAAGTATAATATGCTAAAAAAGGCAAAAATAAAATTATATAAAAATGCTCAATTAAAACCACAAAAGGAACAAAAAGAGTAAAAAACCAAGTAGGAATAATAAACAAGAACAATGAATATAGAGCCTAACAAATATGGTTGATATTAACCCAGCTATACCAATAATCACTCTATATGTCAATGGTCCTAATACACTATTGAAAAGGAGATTGTCAAAGTAGATCAAAAAACAAGGCTCAACTATATGTTGTCTATAAGAAACCCACTTCACATATAAAGGCACATATAAATTGGGGCGCCTGGGTGGCTCATCAGTTGAGTAGCTGGCTCTTCATTTCAGCTGAGGTCATGATCTCAGGGTCCTGGGATCAAGTCTGGCGTTGGGTTCCAGGCTCAGTGGAGAGTCTGCTTCAAGATTCTCTCTCTCCTTCTGCTCCCCTCCCCTGATCTCTCTCAAATAAAGAAGTCTTAAAAAAAAAGACACATGTAAATTAAAAGTATTAAGATGGAAAATGATACATCATGTGAACACTAATAATCTAAAGAAAACTAAAGTAGCTATATTAATTTCAGAGAGAGCATCCTTCAGAGAAAAAAAAAAGCTATCAGGAATAAAGAGGGACATTACGAAATGATAAATGGGGTCAATTCTCCAAAAAAAAACCAATTCTTAATGTGTACAAACCTAAAAAGAGACTGCCCAAAACCATGATGTAAAAACTGGTAGAACTGCAAGGAAATATAGATGAATCCACTATTATAGTTGGAAATATTACCCTCTACCAGAAATGGTGAGTGACTGCTGAGATCCAGCAGTCAGTAAATCAATAGGGGTATAGGTGAATTCAACAATACCTTCAATCAACTAGATGTAATTGATACCTATAAACTACTTTATGTAACAATACCAAAATACACATTCTTCTCAAGCATGCATGGAACATTCACCAAGATGGATGACATACTGATTCATAAAAAAAAAAAAAAGCACCTTAACAAATTTAAAATAGAAATCAAACAATATATACTCTTATTCCAAAGAAGACATCCAAATGGCCAACAGACACATGAAAAAGTGTTCAACATCGCTCGGCATCAGGGAAATCCAAATCAAAACCTCAATGAGATACCACCTCACACCAGTCAGAATGGCTAAAATTAACAAGTCAGGAAATGACAGATGTTGGTGGGGATGCGGAGAAAGGGGAACCCTCCTACACTGTTGATGGGAATGGAAGCTGGTGCGGACACTCTGAAAAACAGTATGGAGGTTCTTCAAAAAGTTGAAATTAGAGCTACCATATGATCCAGCAATTGCACTACTGGGTATTTACCCCAAAGATACAAATGTAGGGATCCGAAGGGGTACGTGCACCCCGATGTTTATAGCAGCAATGTCCACAATAACCAAACTATGGAAAGAGCCAAGATGTCCATCGACAGATGAATGGATAAAGAAGATGTGGTATAGATATACAATGGAATATTATGCAGCCATCAAAAGGAATGAAATCTTACCATTTGCAATGACGTGGATGGAACTGGAGGGTATTATGCTGAGCAAAATAAGTCAATCAGAGAAAGATATGTATCATATGATCTCATTGATATGAGGAATTCTTAATCTCAGGAAACAAACTGAGGGTTGCTGGAGTGGGGGGGGTGGGAGGGATGGGGTGGCTGGGTGATAGACATTGGGGAGGGTATGTGCTATGGTGAGCGCTGTGAATTGTGTAAGAATGTTGAATCACAGACCTGTACCTCTGAAACAAATAATACATTATATAAGAAAGAAGAAGATAGTAGGAAGGGAAAAATGAAGGGGGGGGGAATTGGAGAGGGAGACAAACCATGAGAGACTATAGACTCTGAGAAACAAACTGAGGGTTCTAGAGGGAAGGGGGGGTGGGGGAAATGGGTTAGCCTGGTAATGGGTATTAAAGAGGGCACATATTGAATGGAGCACTGGGTGTTATACGCAAACAATGAATCATGGAACACTATATCAAAAACTAATGATGTAATGTATGGTGATTAACATAATAAAAAAATGTGTGTATATATATATATACTCTTAGACCACACTATATATCACGTGATATATATATATACTCTTAGACCACACTAGAACTCAGTAACAGAAAATCCCAAAATTCTTGGAGATTAAATAACACAATTCTAAATAACACAAAGAAGAAATCTCTTAACTAAATGAAAATGAGAATACAATTTATCAAAATTTGTGTGCAGTAAAAGCAGTGCTTAGAGGGATACAAAGTACTGAATGCATATATTGGAAAAGAATACCTAAAATTAACCATTTAAGTTTCCACCGTAGAAAACTAGAAAAAGAAGAGAAAATTAAATCCTAAGTAAGAAGAAAGGAAACAATATACATTAAGTCAGAAGTCAATGAATTTGAAAGCAGGAAATCAATAGAAAAAAAATCAGCTTTTGGATTTGCGATCAGGTTTTCTATTTGCTAAAAGATTAGTAAAACCGGTAAGCCTCTAGCCAGGCTAACTAAGGAGAAACTAAATACAAATTACTAATGCTGAAATTAAAGAAGTGGCATCACTAGAGATCCCACTGACATTAAAAGAATAATCAGTGAATAATGTAAACAACTCTGCCCATGAACTTGATACCCTAGATAAAATAGACCAATTCCTTAAAAGATACAATCTGCCAAATTCACATAAGAAGAAATAATCTGAATAGGCCTATATCTATTTTAAAAATTATACCAATAATTAACAACCTTCCAAAATAGAGAGCACCCGATGGGTTCACTAGTGAATTTTACGAAATACTTAAGGAAGAAACTACGTGAATGGCCGAAACGCTCCCATAAAATGGCACAGGGTTGCAGATTGGATAAAAAGACAGGACCCATCCATATGCTGTCTACAAGAGACTCACTTTGAACCTAAAGATACATCCAGACTGAAAGTGAAGGGATGGAGATCCATCTTCCATGCCAGCGGACCTCAAAAGAAAGCTGGGGTAGCAATTCTTATATCGGACAATTTAGATTTTAAATAAAGTCTGTAATAAGAGACACAGAAGGACACTATATCATTCTTAAAGGGTCAATCCAACAAGAAGATCTAACAATTGTAAATATCTATGCCCCCAACATGGGAGCAGCCATCTACATAAGCCAACTGTTAACCAAAATAAAGAGTCATATTGATAACAATACGTTAATTGTAGGAGACCTCAATACTCCACTCTCAGCAATGGACAGATCATCTAAGCAGAAAATCAACAAGGAAACAAGAGCTTTGAATGATACATTGGACCAGATGGACCTCATAGATATTTACAGAACATTCCACCCTAAAACAACAGAATACTCATTCTTCTCCAGTGCACATGGAACTTTCTCCAGAATATACCATATACTGGGTCACAAATCAGGTCTCAACCGATACCAAAAGATTGAGATTATTCCCTGCATATTCTCAGACCACAATGCTCTAAAACTGGAACTCAATCACAAGAAACAAACACTTGGAAGCTAAAGACCATTCTGCTCAAGAATGTCTGGGTCAACCAAGAAATCAAACAAGAACTTAAACAATTCATGGAAATCAATGAGAATGAAAACACATCGGTCCAAAACCTATGGGATACTGCAAAGGCGGTCCTAAGGGGGAAATACATAGTCATCCAAGCCTCACTCAAAAAAATAGAAAAATCCTGAATTCACCAACTAACTCTACACCTTAAAGAACTAGAGAAAAAGCAACAAACGACGCCTAAGCCATGCATTAGAAGAGAAATAATTAAAATTAGAGCAGAAATCAATGAATTAGAAACCAGAAACACAGTAGATCAGATCAATGAAACTAGAAGTTGGTTCTTTGAAAGAATTAATAAGATTGATAAACCACCGGCCAGACTTATCCAAAAGAAAAGAGAAAGGACTCAAATTAATAAAATTATGAATGAAAGGGGAGAGATCACGACTAACACCAAGGAAATAGAAACAATTATTAGAAACTATTATCAACAGCTATATGCCAATAAACTGAGCAATCTCGATGAAATGGAGGCTTTCCTGGAAACCTATAAGCTGCCAAGACTGAAACAGGAAGAAATTGACAACCTGAATAGGCCAATAACCAGTAACGAGATTGAAGCAGTGATCAAAAACCTCCCAAAAAACAAGAGTCCAGGGCCTGATGGATTCCCTGGGGAATTCTACCAAACATTCAAAGAAGAAATAATACCTATTCTACTGAAGCTGTTTCAAAAAATAGAAACAGAAGGAAAACTTCCAAACTCATTCTATGAGGCCAGCATTACCTTAATCCCCAAACCAGGCAAAGACCCCGTCAAAAAGGAGAATTTCAGACCGATATCCCTGATGAATATGGATTCCAAAATCCTCAACAAAATCCTAGCTAATAGGATCCAACAATGCATTAAAAGGATCATCCACCACGACCAAGTGGGATTTATCCCCAGGATGCAAGGGTGGTTCAACATTCGCAAATCAATCAATGTGATAGAACACATTAATAAGAGGAGGGAGAAGAACCATATGGTCCTCTCAATTGATGCAGAAAAAGCATTTGACAAAATACAACATCCTTTCCTGATTAAAACTCTCCAGAGTATAGGGATAGAGGGAACATTCCTCAAGCTCATAAAATCCATCTATGAAAAACCCACAGTGAATATCATCCTCAACTGGGAAAAGCTGAGAGCCTTTCCCTTAAGATCAGGAACACATCAAGGGTGCCCACTCTCACCACTGTTGTTCAACATAGTACTAGAAGTCCTAGCAACAGCAATCAGACAACAAAAAGAAATAAAAGGTATTCAAATTGGCAAAGAAGAAGTCAAACTCTCTCTTTTCGCAGACGACATGATACTTTATGTGGAAAACCCAAAAGACTCCACCCCCAAATTACTAGAACTCATCCAGCAATTCAGTAATGTGGCAGGATACAAAATCAATGCACAGAAATCAGTTGCTTTCTTATACACTAACAATGCAACTGTAGAAAGAGAAATTAGAGAAACGATTCCATTTACAATAGCACCAAAAACCATAAGATACCTTGGAATAAACCTAACCAAAGAGGTAAAGGATCTATACTCTAGGAACTACAAAAATTCAAGAAAGAAATTGAAGAAGACACAAAAAGATGGAAAAATATTCCATGCTCATGGATTGGAAGAATAAACATTGTTAAAATGTCTATGCTACCCAGAGCAATCTATACCTTCAATGCCATCCCGATCAAAATTCCAATGACATTTTTCAAAGTGCTGGAACAAATAATCCTAAAATTTGTATGGAATCAGAAAAGACCCCGAATTGCCAAGGAGATGTTGAAAAAGAAAAACAAAGCTGGAGGCATCACGTTGCTTGATTTCAAGCTATATTACAAAGCTGTGATCACCAAGACAGCATGGTATTGGCACAAAAACAGACATACAGACCAATGGAACAGAATAGAGAGCCCAGATATGGACCCTCAACTCTATGGTCAAATAATCTTTGACAAAGCAGGAAAAAACATGCAATGGAAAAAAGACAGTCTCTTCAATAAATGGTGCTGGGAAAATTGGACAGTCACATGGAGAAGAATGAAACTCGACCATTCTCTAACACCATCCACAAAGATAAACTCAAAGTGGATGAAAGACCTCAATGTGAGACAGGAATCCATCAAAATCCTAGAGGAGAACAGAGGCAGTAACCTCTTTGACATCAGCCACAGCAACTTCTTTCAAGATACATCTCCAAAAGCTAGTGAAACAAAAGCAAAAATGAACTTTTGGGACTTCATCAAGATAAAAAGCTTCTGCACAGCAAAGGAAACAGTCAACAAAACAAGGAGGCAACCCACAGAATGGGAAAAGATATTTGCAAATGACACTACAGATAAAGGGCTGGTATGCAAAATCTATAAAGAACTTCTCAAACTCAACACCCAAAAAACAAATAATCAAGTCAAAAAGTGGGCAGAAGAGATGAACAGACACTTCTCTGAAGAAGACACACAAATGGCTAACAGACACATGAAAAAATGTTCATCATCATTAGCCATCAGGGAAATCCAAATCCAAACCACACTGAGATACCACCTTACACCAGTTAGAATGGCCAAAATGGACAGGGAAAGAAACAACAAAGGTTGGAGAGGTTGTGGAGAAAGGGGAACCCTCTTACACTGTTGGTGGGAGTGCAAGTTGGTACAGCCACTTTGGAAAACAGTGTGGAGGTTCCTCAAAAATTTAAAAATAGAGCTACCCTATGACCCAGCAATTGCACTCCTGGGTATTTACCCCAAAGACACAGATGTAGTGAAAAGAAGGGCCATATGCACCCCAATGTTCATAGCAGCAATGTCCGCAATAGCCAAACTGTGGAAAGAGCTGAGATGCCCTTCAACAGATGAATGGATAAAGAAGATGTGGTCCATATATACAATGGAATATTACTCAGCCATCAGAAAAGATGAATACCCAAGTTTTACATCAACATGGATGGGACTGGAGGAGATCATGCTAAGTGAAATAAGTCAAACAGAGAAAGTCAATTATCATATGGTTTCACTTATTTATGGAACATAAGGAATAGCATGGAGGACATTAGGAGAAAGAAGGGAAAAATGGGTGGGGGGAATTGGAGGGAGAGATGAACCATGAGAAACTATGGACCTGAGAAACAAACAGGGTTTTAGAGGGGAGGGAGGAGGGGGGATTGGTTAGCCCAGTGATGGGTATTAAGGAGGGCATGTACTGCATGGAGCACTGGGTGTTATATGAAAACAATGGATCGTGGATCACTACATCAAAAACTAATGATGTATTGTATGGTGACTAACATAACATAATAAAATTTTTTAAAAAAAGAAAAAAATAAAAATAACAAAAATAAAGTAATAAGACATGAAAGGAAAATAAAAGGTACACATATTGGGAAGGAAGATATAAAACTATCTTTCTTCACAGATGATGTGATCGTCTATACAGAAAACCTGAAAGAGGGATGCCTGGGTGGCTCAGTCATTTAAGTGTCTGCCTTTGGGTCAGGTCATGATCCCAGGGTCCTGGGATCAAGTTTTGCATTGGGCTCTTTTCTCTGTGGGGAGCCTGCTTCTCCCTCTGCCTGCTGCTCCCCCTGCTTGTGCTCACTCTGTCTCTCTCTCTCTCTGATAAAGAAAGAAAGAAAGAAAGAAAGAAAGAAAGAAAGAAAGAAAGAAAAAGAAGAAAGAAAGAAAGAAAGAAAGAAAGAAAGAAAGAAGAAAGAAAGAAAGAAAGAAAGAAAGAAAGAAAGAAAGAAAGAAAG
>NW_022589777.1:2396041-2654275 GCF_004348235.1 Phoca vitulina
AAGAAAGAAAGAAAGAAAGAAAGAAAGAAAGAAAGAAAGAAAGAAAGGAAACTTGAAAGAATCAACAATAGCCCTATTGGAAGTAATTAGCAATTACAACAACATTTCAGGATATTAGGTTTATATATGAAAATCAATCACTTCCCAATAAACCAGCAATGAACAAGTGGAAACTGAAATTTAAGTGCAATACTATTTACATTACCACCCCCAAAATAAAATACTTAGGTACAAATCTAACAACTATTTACAAAATCTATATGAGAAAAACTATAAATTTCTGGTGAAAGAAATCAAAGAACTAAATATTTGGATAGATATTCCATGTTCATGGACAGGGAGATTCAATATTGTAAAGATATGAGTTCTTTCCATCTTGATCTATAGATTCAATACAATCCAAATCAAATCTCAGCAAGTTATTTTTGTGGGTATCAACAAACTTATTCTGAAGTTTATATGGAAAAACAGAAGACCCAGAATAGTCAACACAATATTGAAGGAAAAGAACAAAGTTGGAGGATTGACACTATCCAACTTTAAGACTTACTAAATAACTATAGTAATCAAAACAATGTGATGGTAAAAAACAAAACAAAGAAAACCCCACAATAGATCAGATTAGGGAACCCACCAAAAACAGACTCACAGATTCACATAAATATAGTAAACTGATCTTTAACAAAGCAGCAAACTAAATACAATGGAGCAAAGATAGTCTTTTCAATAATTGGTACTGAAACAACTGGAAATCCATATGCAAAAAACAAAATCAGACTCCAGACACAGGCCTTACCCTTTCCACAAAAATTAACTTAAAACGGACCACAGACCTAAATATAAAATGCAACATTTTTAAACTCCTGAGAGATAGCATAGAAGAAAATCTAGATGACCGTGGGTAAAGCAATGACTTTTTAGATACAACACCAAACACATAATCCATAAGAGAAAGAACTGATAAACTGGACTCTATGATTCCAGCTAGGTAACATTGTGGAAGAGGTAAAAATGTGGACACAGGGCCTGGGGGTAGGGAGTGTTGACAGTTGAACAGAGGATTCTTAGGGTGGTGAAACTAATCTGTATGATATTATAATGGTGGATACACATCATTCATTTGTCAAAGCCCTTAGAATATACAACACCAAGTGACTCCTAATGTCAAGTATGGACTTTGAGTGATAATGATTTGTCATTGTAGGTTCATTGACGGTAACAAATGTTTCTCTCTAGTGCAGGATGTTGACAGTAGGGGAAGCTGTGCATGCATGGAGTAAATCTTTGTACCTTCTAAATTTTGCTGTGAACCTAAAACTATTCTAAAAAAATAATCTTTCTTTTTTTTTTTAATTAAGCTAAGAGTACTTTTTAGGTTGCCATGATAATTAGATCTAATACCCAAGAAATATCACGTGCAGAGTCTTACTGGCACATCACAGCCTCCCACCCAGTGTGGGTATGCAAGATATTCAGTATTAAATCAGCCTTCATACACCTTCCTTTTTCCCTTGATTCATATTTTGCAGATAAAGTCAAATTCCCTTCAGAGAAATTTTCTCTAGATTCCAGATTTCCCCATAGCCAAGGAGTATCAAGTTGAAATTTCATTAAAATATGATATTGGTTCTTTTCCCTCTTTATTAATAGACCACAATGATAGTAAAGCCCATACCTTGACAACTAACTGTGGCAGCTGCTGTTTACAATTTCTGTTTGAAAATTAGAAAAGTTATTTTTTTAAAAATCCGAGATCCTTAGTTGTCATTGATTAAAACAACTGGATGCATGTTCCAGCACTCTCTATGTGACCCTGAGCTCGTTACTGAACATCTCTGTACCTCTGTTTCCTTCCTTGTGAAATGAGGTCGTGATATTACTGTCAGGAATAAAAGAAGGTAACAGAAGGACATTAACTGCCTATGGGGACTCTGGAAGAGAGAGTGAAAAACTATTAGCCAGACATAGTAATCCTAAGAGCTTGGAAATATCTCTACAACTTCATAACTTTCCCTATATTGTAGCATTCTATACTGCCATTTCCCTGTAGCAATACAGTGAAGAGATAATGCACTTTCAAGTTTGACAGACCTATCTCTTACCATGTGACCTTGGGTATGTAACTTTTCTGAGCCTTGGTTTCCTTATTTGCAAGCTGATGATATTAACTCCTACTCCATTAGATTTCCATGAACATTAAAGAAATATCATAGTTGGGGCACCTGGGTGGCTTAGTCGGTTAAGCGTCTGCCTTCGGCTCAGGTCATGACCTCAGAGTCCTGGGATTGAGCCCCCACTGCATCGGGTTCCCTGCTCAGTGGGGAGTCTGCTTCTCCCTCTCCCTCTGCCTGACCTCCCTGCTCCTGCTCTCTCTCTCTCCCTCTCAAATAAATAAAAATAAAATCTTTAAAACAGAAGCTTAAAAAAAAAGAAATAGCATAGTTATGTTCAATATTCATTATTTTTTCTACATAAAAGAAAATCAGAAGACCAAGATCTTCAAATATTTTGCTTTTTTTCCAGACAGATGAACAAACAGGTACTGAATGATTATTCTCAAGACTGTAGTCTTGCGAAGACAGTTCTCAAAAAAAAAAAAAAAAAAAAGGTGATTAGGTTGAGTTCCTGAAGTCATAAGATCAGAAGAGCAGGGTACAAATAAACAACCCCCCCCCCAAAAAAAGCTCATCTGGCTAGCCTATGGTATGGCTTTTCCAACATGGTGGTAGCCATTTAAGCAAATTTCCATTATAAGAGCTTGACGATATTGAGTCCCTTCCTATAATAATACCTAATATACTCCCAAATATATCCAGGTCCTAATACCTGGAACCTGTGAATTTGCTGGCATATGGCAAGAGGAACATGTAGATATGATTAAATTAAGGATCGTGAGATAAGGAGATTAATCTGGATTGTCCAGTTGGACCCTAAATGTAATCTTAAATGTTCTTATAAAAGGGAGATGGGGAGATTTGACTACCCAAGAGGAGATGGTGATGTGATGATAGAAGCAGAGATTGGAGTGAAGCTTTGAAAGGAAGCCTAGTCAAATAAAGACTAAAAGCTGAAAAAAATGCAACAAAACACATTCTCCCCTGCAGAGCCTCCAGTCCAGAGCCTCCAACCTACAGCTTGACTTTTAGTCCCCTGAAACTGATTTCAGATTTCTGACCTCCAGAACTAAGAGAATACATTTGTGTTGTTTTACCACTGAGTAAACAGGACTAATACACCTCATTTTGAAACAGTTCTAACACAATGAAACAAAGTCCAACAAGCAAAGCAAAGCAATGATGATAGGACATATACTGAGGCCTTAAGAGATCATGAACTCCGTGTTATTGCTTAGGGGAACAATCAGAGAGGGAGATGAACCATGAGAGACTATGGACCCCGAGAAAGAACTGAGGGTCTCAGAAGGGAGAGGAGTGGGGGGAGGGGGTAACAGGGTGATGGGTATTAAGGAGGGCACATGTTGTGATGTGCACTGGGTATTATATGTAACTAATGAATCATCAAACACTACATCAAAAACTAATGATGTACTACTATAGAGTGGCTAACTGAACATAAAAAAAAGAGATCACGAACTCTGTCTTCATCATGCAGATTTCTCAGAACAAAAGGAGGAATGTTCTTGACCAGCAATCAAGTGGTGAGTCCCAGGCCCTATATTACCTATATTCATGACAGCCTAGCTGGATATAGTATTCTTGACTGCATATTTTTCTCATTTAGTGCTCTGAATATATATACATATAATGTATTATTTGTTTCGGAGGTACAGGTCTGTGATTCAACAGTTTTACACAATTCACAGTGCTCACCATAGCACATGCCCTCCCCAATGTCTATCACCCAGCCACCCCATCCCTCCCACACCCCACCCCTCCAGCAACCCTCAGTTTATTTCCTGAGATTAAGAATTCCTCATATCAGTGAGGTCATATGATACATGTCTTTCTCTGATTGATTTATTTCGCTCAGCATAATACCCTCCACTTCCATCCACATCATTGCAAATAGCAAGATTTCATTCTTTTGATGGCTGTATAATATTCCATTGTATATATATACCACACCTTCTTTATCTATTCATCTGTCAATGGACATCTTGGCTCTTTCCACAGTTTGGCTATTGTGGACATTGCTGCTATAAACATCCGGGTGAACGTACCCCTTCGGATCCCTACATTTGTACCTTTGGGGTAAATACCCAGTAGTGCAATTGCTGGATCATATCGTACCTCTATTTTCAACTTTTTGAGGAACCTCCATACTGTTCTCCAGAGTGGCTGACCAGCTTGCATTCTAACCAACAGTGTAGGAGGGTTCCCCTTTCTCCGCATCCCCGCCAACATCTGTCATTTCCTGACTTGTTAATTTTAGCCATTCTGACTGGTGTGAGGTGATAGCTCATTGAGGTTTTGATTTGGATTTCCCTGATGCCGAGCGATGTTGAGCACTTTTTCATGTGTCTGTTGGCCATTTGGATGTCTTCTTTGGAAAAATGTCTGTTCATGTCTTCTACCCATTTCTTGATTGGGTCATTTGTTCCTAGGGGGGTTGAGTTTAAGAAGTTCTTTATAGATTTTGGATCCTAGCTCTTTATCTGATATGTCATTTGCAAATATCTTCTCCCATTCTGTCGGTTGTCTTTTGGTTTTGTTGACTGTTTCTTTTGCTGTGCAAAAGCTTTTTATCTTGATGAGTCCCAATAGTTCATTTTTACCCTTGCTTCCCTTGCCTTTGGCGATGTTTCTAGGAAGAAGTTGCTGCGGCTGAGGTCGAAGAGGTTGCTGCCTGTGTTCTCCTTTAGGAAGTTGATGGAATCTTGTCTCACATTTAGGTCTTTCAACCATTTGGAGTCTCTTTTTGTGTGTGGTGTAAGGAAATGGTCCAGTTTCATTCTTCTGCATGTGGCTGTCCAATTTTCCCAACACCATTTGTGGAAGAAACTGTCTTTTTTCCATTGGACATTCTTTCCTGCTTTGTTGAAGATTAGTTGACCATAGAGTTGAAGGTCATTTTCTGGGCTCTCTATTCTGTTCCATTGATCTATGTGTCTGTTTTTGTGCCGGTACCATACTGTCTTGATGATGACAGCTTTGTAATAGAGCTTGAAGTCCGGAATTGTGATGCCACCAGCTTTGCTTTTCTTTTTCAACATTCCTCTGGCTATTCGGGGTCTTTTGTGGTTCCATACAAATTTTAGGATTATTTGTTCCATTTCTTTGAAAAAAGTGGATGGTATTTGATAGGGATTGCATTAAATGTGTAGATTGCTTTAGGTAGCATTGACATCTTCACAATATTTGTTCTTCCAATCCATGGGCATGGAACGTTTTTCCATTTCTTTGTGTCTTCCTCAATTTCTTTATTTGGATTTTATACTTTTCTGAGTACAGATTCTTTGCCTCTTTGGTAAGATTTATTCCTAGGTATCTTACGGTTTGGGGTGCATTTGTAAAGGGGATTGACTCTTTAATTTATCTTTCTTCTGTCTTGGTGGTGGTGTATAGGAATGTCACTGATTTCTGTGCATTGATTTTATATCCTGCCACTTTACTGAACTCCTGTATGAGTTCTAGCAGTTTTGGGGTGGAATCTTTAGGGTTTTCCACATAAAGTATCATATCATCTGCAAAGAGTGAGAGTTTGACTTCTTCTTTGCTGATTTGGATGCCTTTTTTTCCTTTTTGTTGTCTGATTGCTGTGGCTAGGACTTCTAATACTATGTTGAATAGAAGTGGTGATAGTGGACATCCCTGCTGCGAGCCTGACCTTAGGGGGAAAGCTCTCAGTTTTTCCCCATTGAGAATGATATTCGCTGTGGGTTTTGCATAGATGGCTTTTATGATATTGAGGTATGTACCCTCTATCCCTATACTCTGAAGAGTTTTGATCAAGAAAGAATGCTGTACTTGGTCAAATGCTTTTTCTGCATCTATTGAGAGGATCATATGATTCTTGTTCTTTCTTTGATTAATGTATTGTACCTGATCAGGCAGGCAACTAGAACAAAGCCATACACTAGAGATTTAGGGTATATTTTGATCTGTTAGAAGAAACTGTATCCCAAAATTTTAAAGAGAGAACAACTTATATATATACCAAAAATAAGGTTAACTACTATGAAGGGATAGAATATGACTCTAAAAATGAAAAATAAAAAAGATTTTTTTAAAAAAGGGATTGATGAGATGTTGGTTGAAAAGGGGGAAAAGAAAAATTCAAAAAAAAAAAAAAGAAAATTAAAAAAATTAACTTTGAAAGACTAAAGAATCATGGGGGAAAAGCCATGAATTCTATGTGCAGTATTCCCCTAGTGCTGCTGTTCTGCTGTTCTCATTGATCGGTAAACTTGGTCTTGGCTGGCTGTTCTTGCATATCTTCTGGGGGAGGGACCTGTTGCCATGGTTCCCAAATGTCTTTGCGGGAGGCGTAATTGCCCCTTCCTTGCCGGTCTGGGCTAAGTAATCTGCTCAGGTTTGCTCTCGGGAGCTTTTTTTCCCTGCAAGCTTTCCCCACAGCTTTGGAAGAGGAGAGTGAAAATGGCGGCCTCCTGATCTCCACCCTGGAGGAGCCGAGAACTCGGGGCCTCACTCCTCAGTGAGCCCCCAGAGAAAAAGCGTCAATCACTCCCATCTCCCCGTCTCCAGCTGCACTCCATGCTCACCTGGCCTGTGACCGAGCATTTCTATCTCTGGTATACGACCCCGTGTGGAGTCTCCAAACCCAGCAGATTCCTGCAGTGTGCTCCCGCACCACTCCTCCCAGTGGAGGAAGGGGCATCTCCCTGGATCTGCCGCTTGTTGGGTCCCTGCTGGAAGAGCAGTGGCCCAACTGTGCCGTGGATCACGGTTTATGGCAACCCCGAGCCGAGAGCCCACTCCTCAGCTCCATCTCTGCAGCTGGCTTCCCCGCTCCATGATACCTGGGAGCTGTGCCGCACTCAGGCACCCCCAGTCTTTCTGTGACCCCGAGGGTCCTGAGACCACACTGTCCCAGCGAGGATTCTACCCCTCGGTTAGCCACTGGAGTGACGTCCCTCAGCAGAGCCGACTTCTAAAATTTACAATTTTGTGCTCTGCTGCTCTATCACTTGCCAGTAGCAACTGATGGAGGCCCCCTCCCCGGCCGTCTATCTTCCCGAATATTGCCTCAGATTCACTTCTCCGCACGTCCTACCTTCCAGAAAGTGGTCGTTTTTCTGTTCAGAGAGTTGCTATTCTTTTCTTCGATCTCCTGTTGAGTTCATAGGTGTTCAGAATGGTTTAATCCCTATCTAGCTGAATTCCTGGGACCAGATGAAATTCAGGTCTCCTACTCCTCCGCCATCCTGCTCCTCTACTCAAAGCTTTCCATAACCATTTGTTATGATTAGACCTCCTCTCATTTCTCAATTTCTCATCATTTGTAATAGACAACCTAATTATTGGTCTAAACTCCAGCTTATTGCTCACAGAATTAAGGTTGTTCCATACATAGCATTTTATGAACAATACTGAAAAACTCTTTTTTAGCCCATCTTGTGTTACCTTACATGAATTCATGGATCATTCAAAAGATGAAATTTAACTCTACTGACTATAATCATTGTTTCTTACTCTCAGATTATTATTTGGCCACTACAAATCCTCTTTTCCGGCTGTTTTTCCAAAAACAAGATGACTCAGACTCATCTTAAAATTTTCTGCTCCAGGAGGTGAAATTAACTCCTGAGATATAGTTCTTTTTTTGTAGAAAAATGATACTAATAGCCAAAATTCATGGGCCAGAGATGCTCATGACATTGCCCCACCATTGTACCATTTCTGGCAGGTAGCTGAAATAACATAGGAGAGCACGGTCTAACCTTAGTGACAAAGGAGAGATTTCTTTAAAAAGGGAAGGAATTCATTAAGTTCATGTTGTTTCAAACTGATCACTGGTTTTACTTTGTTCCAAAGTAAGAGTATGTAAAATCCATTTTATCCTTTTAGAAGCCTCCAGTTTTGTCCACTAATATAGTTGTTCAGTCCTATAAAGCTGTAGTGATGGTTTCATGGGTGTACAGATATCTCCAAATTCATCAAGTTGTATACATTAAATCATAACTTAATAAAGTGTATATTTTAAAGTTAAAAACTTTCTGGGATGATGGAAAGAGTCTATTTTATAGAAGACTGTCATGCAAGACAGTAGCAACTAACCACATGTGGCTATTGAGCATGTGAAATGTGATTAGTGTAAATGAATTTTTTATTTTATGTAATTTTAATTAATTCCAATTTAATTAGCTACTTATGATTAGTATATACTACCCTGAACAACACATCTATGGAGATAATCAAATAAAATTATGTGATTGACAATTCTTCCCTTTCTTTTATTTCTTCCTTCTTGGCTCCCAGCCTACTCCAGAGTGTATAGGTACAACTTTGCCTGAGCAGAGACCCAACTATCTAAAAACAGAAAATTCCGACTCTAATATTGCTCTATCCCAGAAAAATACCAGGTGATCTAAACACATAGATCATCTAGCACCTCAAGTAATGCTGCCATGCACTTAGTAAAGAATAATAAACACTGCATTTTGAGATTTAATCTAAATTTCTCCTCTAGCTCCTTTTTTTATGAAATATATTAGTCTAATATATTTTATTATGCATTCTATTACATTACATACAACATCACTGTCCACTCCCTTATTATAGTCCTTTTTAACACCAATTCCCAGTGTTTTAGAGGCATTGAGAACCACAATATCTATATCCACAACGTTGCAAAATAATTTTCTTAGTGGAGTGTGAATTTTCAACAAAACTATAAAACAAGGGGAATTTGAAAAATGCCAGCAGTTTAGAGGTGGTGGTAAGTTAAGAAAGACTCTGACAACATTATTTCCCGAGAGATGCTTTTTTAAAAAGCTGCTTTTAAGTTAAGACTTTTAAGTGTTAATATTTTGTTATAAAATGTGTCCATCTGAAGTACCTCTCCTTGCAGGCAACAAGATTTGCAGTTCTTATCTGTACAAACAGTGGCAACTACTTGGATTAAATATTATCGTTTAGTGGTTCCATCACTGACTTAAGTGGAAACATAGCATTTTCCCTGATGTTAAACATCATAGCACTATATGAAATGTATATATAGTGACTGTGGTCTGACTAGGTGGTTGCATGTGTGAGAATTAAAAAAGTGAGAGATTCAGTATTTTCAAAAAGGCCCATGTAGTTCCCTGTATTGCTGAATTGGAGATGATCTTAAGACAATTTACTGACAATATTATCATATATTAATCTTTATTTGATATCACAATATTTTATGTTTCAAGCATACTTTCTTTAATATTTTATTCATTTATTTTAGTTAAAGAGATTAAGTGTGTGTGTTGGGGGAGAGGAGCAGAGGGAGAGGGAGAGAGAATCTCAAGCAGACTCCCGGCTGAGCACGGCGCCCAAATCAGGGCTTGATCTCAAGACCCTGAGATCATGACCTGAGCTGAAATCAAGACTTGAACACAACCAGCTGAGCCACCCAGGAGCCCCTTAAGCACACATTTTTATTGTGAATGACAAATTTGCTGAATTAGTGCTAGTAGAGATTAAGAGCACGTAGGCAAGAATTTAATACATCTGGAACAGTAATTATCAGAGTTTCTCTCTAAACTTAAATTTTGAAATGTAAAAAATAATCTTTTGAGTCATTTTATTCATTTTTTTGTTTGTTTAAGTAATCTCCATGCCCAGCCTGGGACTCAAACTCACAACCCCGAGATCAAGAGTGACATGCTCTACCGACCAGGCCAGCCAGGTGTCCCTCTTTTGAGCCATTTTAGAGTTTAATAGTAAGTGAGACTGTGGTGCTTTCTGCCCTTCAGCTTCTAACTTTTCCCTCAACTCTGACCTCCTCCATGAGGACCCTGTAGTCCTGAGCCTCAGAAGCAGAGCTCAAGGAATCTGCCAGAACATCAACTTTATGGTTTGTTAATTAATTTTCTTGCTCTGGTGGACACTGCCTGGGACACTGCCCCAGTTGATTTTTTTTATCCTGGGTTGATGACTGCACCCTTTGGAAAAGGTCTAGGATAGGTAGGACAGGATATATACTTCCTAGCCATCCAAGCTTCCATACAACTTGTAGTCACTCTTCCCTAAAGGGGATATTCCTTTCTCAATTGATCTTCCTAAGTTTTCTCTTCGATGCAGCACAAGATCCTCTTAAAACTAGTTAGGTGGTTCTTAGGCTGACAAAGAAGCCATGAGCAGTGTAATCATCCCTAGCCTTCTTGACTTAACAGTAATTTTTTATTCATTTTAGTTTATCTATCTTATCCAAACCTTCCAGACAGATCGTACTACCCTGCCACCACCCATCCCTACCTCTACCCATGCAATGGAGATCTCTCCCTTCCCTCAAAAATAATTTCAAATATATTAACTGAATTAGCTCCTTGCAGGTTTCTTTATGGACATGAAAAGCTACATGCATTTCCAAAACCAAATCTGTATTAAATAAAATATATATGGCCAGAGAGAAAGTAATCCTGTAAGAAGTCCACATGGGTTCATTTCTAAAGTATCTGCATTCAATTCATTTGCTTCTGTAGCAGCTCAGATTATTTGAGCTGGTCTAACAGGGTCCCCTCAGTGATCAACGCATACCCTACTCAAACACCAAGTCATTTATTCTAGGTTCTAATTATATATCCCTATCCAGATGATTTCAGCCTTGCAGGAGCAAAGTAAGGGAGAAAGGGATCAATATAAATAGCAGGTTACTAAAATCAATGATTTCTCAAAAAATTATATAGGAGTAATATTCCAGATTTGTTTAGTGCTTTTTACTGTATTTCCAAGTCCATTCCAGGTACCAACCCCAATGGGGAGCATAGGCAAAACACATAAATATATATTTCACCTAACTTATTGATTCTCCAATACCAACCAGAAGGAGAAATAACAAAAGGCACTAGTCATAGAAGCCCTCCAGTGGTCAAACAAAATGTACCCTTCTATTATATAATTCAAATTTTTCCTTGTCAATAGTTCACAGCAAGTCTCTCCTAAATCTGCCTCAGGCTTTTCCCAAAGAACAGCTATCTTGAGTATATATTATCCCACTCTCTTGTATTCTTCATTTGCTCCTCGTTCGTCTCATTATAATATTATTATTATAAGTTGGAGGGCTCAGGGCAAGGGCAATCAGGAATGGTGTATAGCAATTTGGGGATTATGCAATTCCTAACTCTAGTTGGTGCAACTCTGTAATTTTCTTCCCTTTATTCATACAGCTTAAAAAATGTAAGACATCCTGTCAATTTTGTTTTTATCTGTCTTTCTACTAGGTCTTGTCAACCTTTTCATTTTTTAACCTTATTTACTTAAATCATTTTATTTCAACTAGATAAATTCAATGTCCTTCTTTACTACTATAAAAATAATTCCCTCTCTGAATTTCCTCACTGATCAAAACGGTCAACTTCTATTCCCAATTGAACATTTGTTACAATATGTGTTACGGGTCTAAGAACAACTTGAAAATAAGGATCATGCCTTATTCTTTTTTATATAAATAGAATAATGATCAAAACAAAAGTTCAAAATATTTTAATTAATTATTTAAATGACCCAATATTCTAGAACCATGGAAGTGAATGTAATGGCAGCAAAAGATCCCAATGTGAAATTTATAGTAGGTACAATCTTTTCCCAGTCCACAAACTCAGGAATGCAAAAAAATTAAACTTTATTTTTCCATTTCAGAACTTGATTTCTACCTCAAGTTCCCCCTTGAGAAAGGTGAAGAATGACTCGATCTAGTTCTTGTTTTCTGCCCGCCCCACCCCCCCATGAATTCAAGATTTTTTTTTTAATTAATGAGAGAGAGAGCACGCGCATGCAGGAGTTGGGGAAGGGGCAGAGGGAGAAGCAGACTCCCTGCTGAGCAGGGAGCCTGATGTGGGGCTTGATCTCAGGACTCTAGGATCATGACCTGAGCCAAAGGCAGACACATAACCCACTGAGCCACCCAGGCGCTCCTGAATTCAAGATTTAAATGGCAATTCCTAAGTTGTGGGCAGAATGGGTGAGGACCTTTAAATATCAAATCTTTGGGGGCAAACAGTATCTGGGCCTCGACATATTCTGTCTACATGGATGTGCACTGAGATGCAGATAATCTAATCTGGGTTTTGGCTGTTGTCATCTGCTCACTCTGATATCGGCAGAGATGTCTGCCTTTGCATTGGTTGATGGCCATTAGGTTTACCCTGGCACTGAACACTTCCCATCATCCTGACAGAGAACTCATTAAGCCCAGCAAATCTTAGCAGCCCATGTCTGCTCTCCCCAGAGCTGCATAAGGTGGAGAGCAGGTGGCAGGGCCCCAGTGTGCAGGGCCCCTTCCTGGCATCTACTGACATTTTTTTCTTCTTATGCAGAAGAGAAACAAGTCAGGGGACAATTTTAAATGTTTAAGGGGGAAAAACATTTTCTTCACACAAATTTGTCAGTTTAACCTTTAAACAAAATTAAACAAATTTTCCTTGTGACATTGCTTAAGAGCTTGTGAGGCTGATGTGTACTATGAATCTCTAACCAGGAATGTATTAATGCAGCGGGTATCTATTTTACTTGAGCAGCCTCCCTGGAACAAGTGATCCCTAGAATACTATTTGGGAAACACTGTTCCAGTAAGCTATGTAATATTGGCCTCCTGTTACTGTTGACTTAATCACCAACACAGGGTGTGAGCATAGCTTGACTCTGTGCCTGAGAATCTGGCATTTCATTTCAATTCAGTTTAAATTCTCCTTTCCACCATCTCAAACAATATGCAAATGTGAACCTCCAGGGATAAATGGGAATGGGGCATGTTAAACGAACTCCCAGCCTCTTTCTGCTTCTCCATTTCTAACTGGTCATGTCAAGCTAGAGTACTATTATTTATTTGATAAAGTTAGGAGCAGGGTGTTTTGGAAAGAATACTGGGCAGGAAGTGGAGTGTCCAGTCCCGGCTCTACCACTAACCAGCTGTGTGGCTTTGGTCAATGCACTTCACCTCTCTGGGCCTCAGCTTCCTCATTTTATATTGGGGACTGTAGAATAAAGAAGGGAGAGTCTGGGCTTACCTTTCCATTCTAATGGCATTCTGCCTAGTGACTACTGTCATTGGTTGATGGATCTATCCAGCAGACTAAGTAAGAAATTATTTCTCAGAGCAGCAGGACACATCAATATTGACAATGTTTACATTGCACTGGGCTGTCATTCAGTCTTTTCACTACAGTCACTTCATTTGATCCTCAGAATAGCCAACGATATACAGCAGGGATTATTATTCTTTTTATAGACAAGGAAACCCAGTTTTAAATCTTTGTCCAAGGTCACTCAGCTGTTCAGTGACAGAATTGGGCTTGAACTCTGGCCTTCCAACTGAAGAGCCCCATGTGTATATGACCATCCTGTGTTTCCTTCCCATTCTGAAACCCCAGCAGGGAGTAATTTTACTCCATTCTCCATTACTGCCAGACTCTCTCTCTAGGGAAAGCCGGTACTCACTATTTTTTCTGAGGGGAAAACACAATGTTAACTCAGACAACATAATAATTTTATGATTTGAATGAAAAAAATTGCTCCTGTCAAATTCAACTTATATCACAAGACTAAATAAAAATTTTATGTACTGGATGAAGGAAAAATAGGGAAAAAAAGGTCCTGAGTGAATGAGCTTAAATTATCTCCCATTTGAATGAGTTCATTTCCCAAAGAGAGCTTCATCAGGCTTTTTAATTAAGAGGAAATTGTTCATCTAGAGTCAGTAATTTGCCAATGACCTCTTCTTAACACTGCCGTCTAAGGTGACAGAAATGACAATGGGATTTTGAAATTAAAAACATCAAGCTCTTGCAGATATTGGGCCCTGCAGTTCAGTAACTGAGTCAGGGAAAGGAGGTGACTTGGGGGAAACAGTAACATTTTAGTCAAATTTCTCCCCTAAAATAAAGGCTCAGTAGTGTTAAAAAGGTCTTAAGTTTGGCAGGAACTGACACGGAGATTGGATACATTCAGTAAGATGTATAAACAGGAATATGTATGCAAATACGCATGCACATGTGTGTGTGTGTGCACGCACATGCGCACACACACATACACACACACATTTGTTTACATAATATTGGATGAGCCTGGAAAAAATTCAAAAGGATACTTCCTAAGTTGTTAATATGATGTTATTACAGCAATAAATGCAAGAGAGGTAGAGGTTAAGTAAGATGGGAAAGGGTAGAGGGGAGCTAAAGAAAAAAAAACTAAAAATAGAAAGTATGAATGATAGGATACTTTTTATTTTTTATATAAGCTTTTATATAAGTGCGTACAAATCAAAATTTTAAGGGAAATAATATAGCAGGAGTTTTATGAGATACTAAAGCATTTGAGAGCTCTGAAGAAAAAATAGTGTGTCAGGGATTGTAGGAAATGAAGCCAGAGAGCTGGGTAGAGGCCAGCATAAATGCAGAATGTCAAGGAGCCTAGACTTTCTTCTGAGGTCAAGGGAGAGCCACTGGGGAGTTGTAAGTAGGAGAGTGACTGGCTTAAACTTGGGTTTTAGGTCATTTCATCAGTGGTGGTGTGACTGGATAGGGCAGAGGAAGGAGGGAACCAATGATCCCTAGTGATGAGTTCCTAAACTAGGGCCATGTTAAAGGGATTGGTTGGAAGTTCAGAACTCAGAAAAAAATAGGCCCTATAGCCATCATTATCTCCGCAAGTACTACTTCATACATGTACTAAAACTACACTATTACTATCGCCATAATGTAACTGCTATTTAATCAGCACTTACTGTGTACCAGGCACTCTGTCCAAAACTGTTTGTTATCTTAATTAACTATTACAGTAACCCTAAAAGATAGGCACCTGGCTGCCAATTACTATACAGAGCATCATGTGAAACAGGAGAAAGTGACCATGGCAAAGAGAAGGATCAAACAGAAACCACAATTTGCAAGACGAATATGGCTTACACACCAAGCCATTATATGCAACAGAAACTACACTCAAATTATTTTAACACTGACTCATTCATATCCAAATGTTCTCCAAAATGATCACAAACTCTTTTGACAGTAAATTCCCAGACGCATGCTTCCTAAGGTAAGAGCTTAGTTCTTCCAGCAACTCATCTAGCTTACAAATTCTAACCCTGCCCAGAACATACTTATTAATTTATGCTCTGAAATCACTCCATGATTAACTCTAGCTACTAATAACCTCTAAGCTCCATCACTAATCATTAGAGAAATTCAAATCTAAACTACTATGAGCTATCATCTCATACCTATTAGGAAAACTACTATCAAAACAAACAAAACAGCAAGTGTTGGTGAGGATGTGGAGAAATTGGAACCCTTGTGTACTACTGGTTAGAATGTAAAATGGGGCAAGCACTATGGAAAACAGTATGATGGCTCCTCAAAAAACAAAATAATATAATTACCATATGATCCAGAAATCCCAAGTCTGGATATACAACTAAAAAAACCTGAAAGCAAGATCTTAAGGAGATAAATGTACACACATTTTCATAGTAGCATTTTTCAAAATAGCCAAAAGGTGGAAGCAACCCAACTGCCCATCTACAGATGAATGGATAAACAGAATATGTGCGTGTGTGTATGTGTGTGTCATAGAATACTATTCAGCCTTAAAAAGGAAAGAAACCCTGACACATGCTACAACACTGATGAATCTTGAGAACACTATTCTAGGTAAAATAAGCCAGACATAAGAAGACAAATATAGTACGATTCCACTTAGATGAGGTATCTAAAGTAGTCAAATTCACAGAAGCTGAAAGTAGAGTAGTGGTTACCAGGGACCTTGTGGGAAGGGAGGAGCAGGGACTTACTTCACAGAGCGTTTCAGTTTTGCAGTATGAAAAGTTACGGAGATCTGTTGCACATCAATGTGAATATACTTAACATTACTGAACTGTACATTTTAAAATGGTTGAAATTCAGGGCACCTGGGTGGCTCAGTTGGTTAAGCATCTGCCTTTGGCTCAGGTCATGATCTCAGGGTCCTGGGATCAAGCCCCACGTCAGGTTCCCTGCTCGGCAGAGAGCCTGCTTCTGCCTCTCCTCCCCACTTGTGCTCTCTCTCACTAACTCTGTCACTATCTGTCTCTCTCAAATAAATAAAATCTTTTTTTAAAAAAGTCTTTAAAAAAATAAAATAAAATAAAATGGCTGAAATTCTAAATTTAATGTTATGTGTTCTTTACCACAATTAAAACTTTAAAACCAAACAATACCCTCTAAACCCCTTTCTGTGAACTCCTTCTTTGCATCTACTACTGAGACGGTACTCTCCCACACTCAACAAGCTCATAAATTCACCTCTGTAGGAGCAGCAAATTTCCCTAATGATCTCTGAGGGACCTAGTGTGCCACATACACCCTGCAGGTCACAAGTCCTCAAATACAGTGGCCAAGAACATGGGCTTTGAAGCCAGACATATCAGAGGCCTCTGAAGACCTGGCTCTGCCATTCACTAGCTGTGAAATTTGGGGAAATTTATGAAGCCTCTCTGATCCTTCTTTCTTCACCTGGGGACTGGGATTAAGAGTGCTTATTGCATAGGGTGTTAAATATGATAACAAATGAAAATGTCTGGCATAGTGCTTGGCATATAGTAAGCTGGTGCTTAATATATGTAGCAGCTGCTATTGCTCTGTACTCATTGATACCATTCTTCCCACTATTCCATCATCCTGAATGAAAAGTGGGACGCGTTCCTGCCTCCTCCACCTGATGCTTCCTTTCTGTTTATTTCCTTAACTACCATTTAGTAAGCTCCTACTAAGCGCAAAGCCCTGGGCTAGGCATTGGGAGTGTGATACACAAGTGCTCCATCATAAAGGAGTTTCACCTTGGTAGAAAAGGCAAATGTACACTCAAGTAATAGAAGTAAATTGGAAGTGTGGGGTGGGAAGTGCTGAGAGTGAAGGGAGCACGAGAACATCCAGCTTCAGGGTTCCAAATTAAAACAGCAGGGTTACATATGTTACATAAGTGCAATAACTAGTTCTAACATGTGATAGCCCTGGCATGTAATGGGCACTCAATAAATCTTAGCTTCCTTTTATTTTAAGATATTTGGAAGCTTTGTCCTCTTTCTTTCAATATGCTATCATCCACAGATCTACTAATTAAGAGTAACAAGTTATAATTAGGGGGTAGAATATCCTACACAAGAAAGTCAATCTCTCTAGAGTGCTGTAAATTTTGTTCTGAAATTTTTCTTTACGTCTGGAGATCAGAATCCCAAGGGATCAACAGTGTAAAATAAAATAAATAAAATTAAATGGGATAACCATCTGTAAGCTTCTATTATTATAATGGTATGTAACAAGAACTTAGTAAGCTTGACTTTTCTTCATTTGTATTTGCTTTAGATGCTACATAAAACACTGTAAAAATAAATACTCAATATATCTTTGTCTTTGAAATCAATCAGTCCATCAACTAATCACCAGTGTCACAAAGCTGTTTTAAAACCCCATCTGCAGGAAAGTTGGTGATAATAATAATAATAACAATAATAATAAATTGCTTTATTCTGGGAACCTGAAAATAAGCTGGATAAAGTCTAAAGACAGAATCCATTAGTTTTGTTTCTTCTTCACAACACCTTTGTTCTTTTAAAAAATAATCCCACCGGTTCAAATCCTTTTTGAGAAGAGGATCCAGAAACAAAGTACAATTAGTCTTGGGACTTTCCCTCTCTTTTCTCCCAAAACATAGAAAAAATAAATAAAATCAACTTACTGGGGGCATAGTGCTAAATATTTTTACATATGTTATCTTATTCCTCCTCATAGCATCTCTGCAAAAATGAAACTAAGGTTCTCATTTTGCAGATGATAGAAATGAGGCTCAGAGATGTTCTACAACCTGCCCCTGTCACACAGCTGGTAAGGTTCTAGGTCTGTGTGATCTGCAATCTAGTGTTAGTTCCAATCTCCCCTTCCCCCGACCTGGCAGGAGCTGTGATTGCTCTCAGTTTTATTATTCTCAAATTCTCCAGAAAGAAGCCAGAACCTAGCATAACTTTTTCTGGAGACACTTAAAAGTTGGAGAGCTGGGACAGTTACTGACCTGAATAATCTTGAATTTGCAAGCTTCTCAAGTTCTTGTAACTAAATAGATCACAAAAAGAAAAGCTATTATAAATATTGCAGCAAGTTAAACTTTCTTTCAAGAAAGTTTCTCAATTCCGTGTCTATGAATATCAAAGAAATAAGAACTGCAAGTGGTATCCATATAATGCTGTGTTAACATTCACTGCTCATCTTCCCTCCTGCTTCAATGGTGGAAAAGATTAATAGATCATTCAGTTAATACAAAGTATAATTCATTTCCAAAGTGCTCTGTTTCCTTTATAGCATCAGATCTGGCAGCTCTATGCAAGTGCTGTCCTGTCAACTGGAATAATGCCTTTAATAAACTTGTCTCTGGAATATCAAATGTGTAATCTGCCACACAACTTGCAACCTTACTGCTCAAACCCTCCTCATCTAATCTACTGGCTTCCACATCAAAAAAATAATCCATTCCAGGGCCCTGACCTCAATAAGCTGCAAACCAGCCACCAGAATCTGTAAGATTAGTTCTAGTTTGTTCACGTCCCATTCTGCAATTCTGCTTCTCTAACCACTGAGCACAGAGAGGACAGGTATATTTCACCAACTTTAAAGTACTCTGCCCCTGGAAAGACAATATTCTACAGAACCATGAGATTTATAGTGCCTCCCCCAAGAAGGGTAGAGTCCCATTGGATCCTAACAGCCTCTCCTGGGGCCGTCACTGGGTAATGCTTAGGCTCCAAAGCCAACACCTTAGCCAGCAATTAGGTTTTGCCATTCCATCATATTGCTCCAGTCTTTTAACAGAATTTTATCCAACTAGATATCATGCTTCTAAGAACCAACAAAGGCAAGTCAAAAATACCAACTATGCCAATTACAATGAGCCCAGACCCTTTCCTTCTATGAATTCATTCCTGAGCTGCTCTGTTCTGATCCTTTTCCCCTTCAGCTACCACCAGACCTCAAGATTTACCTGTGGCTCACAGAATGTGAACTTTGTGTTGCTCTCTCATCTCTTCCAGTGGAAACTCAGGTTCACCTAAAGACTGTGTAAATTTGGTTTATGCAATTCATTTAACAAAACATTTATTGAATACTTATATGTGCCAGCATTATTCTAGGTGCAAAGAATAACAAAGAACAGAGCAGGAAATATATATATTTATTTATTTCATGGAGCTTACCATCTGCAGGGTGGAGCAGATAAAAAACCAAATGAATAACTAAGTTATATAAAGTGATGGATGCTAAAGAGACTAACTAAAGCAAGTAAGTAGATGGGGAAAGATAACTCAACTGCAAACAGGGTCATCAGAGAAGGCCTCACTTTGGAAGTGATATTTTAGCAAAGACCTAAATGAAGTGAAGGAGAAGGCTGTTAGTTGAGCTGCCTCAGGTAAGAGTAACCTGCCAGATGGAAGAGTCATGGAGAACATGATAGAGTCAAGTGGCTCTGTCACCTGCTATTTAAGAGAATATCAACATATTACTTAATAATTTTATCTAAGCCTCAATGTTTCTAACTATAAAAATATCAAAGGACTTTTGTACTTTCAATGAGATAATATACATAAAACACCAGTCACTTCATAGCAGCTCAATCAATGTTATTTAAATAGATAGATAATATATAAATAGAGAGATGGGCAGATTGATAAGAGGATATGGTAAATTGGGATTAGATTAGATAGGATAGGAGAAGACAGGACAGGGCAGGATAGCTACAGATGGTCACATGTGTAGCTAGAGAGACGACAGATATGTAGGCCCTGAGAATCCAGCCTTACTATTTGGCCACCACTTAACTGGGGCACCTAACCACACCATCCATAAGGTAGACTTCTGATCTGTGTCCTAGACTAAGCTCTAGCACTAAAAGTTAGTGTGACCTTGGGTAAGTCATCTAGTACTTTTGGGTTTTATGTTCCTCATCATTTAAAGAGAGCAAGGTATACTAAATAATTACTGTGCCTTCTTCAGGTCTGTTACTATATACTTCAATAAGGTCCAAAATTTGATTTTATAGGCTTTACCACACCTAAATAAAGGAGTGATAATTATTTATTCAACGGGATGAAGGTTTCATATTTCTTAACAACAGCGAGAAACATTCTCCAGAATAGATCACATGTTAGGCCACATAACAAGACTCAATAAATTAAAAGCATCTTTTCCAACCACAAGAGTATGAAACTAGAAAACAATCCAAGAAAAAATCTGGAAAGAACACAAATACATGAGGCTAAGTAACATGCTACTAAACCATGAATGGGTCAACCAAGAAATAAAAGAGTAAATCAAAAAATGCATGGAGACAAATAAAAAATGAAAACATAGTAGTCCAAAATCTCTGGGATGGAGCAAAAGCTGTTCTAAGAAGGAAGATTAAAGCAATACAGGCTTACCTTAAGAAATGAGAAAAAAATCTCAAATACACAACCTTAACATATACCTAAAGAAGATAGAAAAGCCCAAAGCCAGTAGAAGGAAGGAAATAATAAATATTAGAGCAGAAATAACTGAAATAGAGATTAAAATAAACAAAAGAACAGTTCAATGAAACCAGGAGCCGGTTCTTGGAAAAGATAGATAAAATTGATAAACCTTTAGCCAGACTCAACAAAAAGAGAGAGAGAGAGAGAGAGAGAGAGAGAGAGAGAGAAAGGACTCAGTTAAATAAAATCAGAAATGGAGGAGAAATAACAAGCAACACCACAGAAATACAAAGTATTATGAGATAACACTGTGAAAAATTATATACCCACAAACTGGACAACCTAGAAGAAATGGATAGATTCCTAGAAACATCTAACCTCCCAAAACTAAATCAGGAAGAAATAGAAAATTTGAACAGACCAATTACTAGTAATGAAATTCAATCAGTAATCCAAAAACCCCAACAAACAAAAATCCAAGGCCAGAAGGCTTCACAGGTGAATTCTACTAAATTCTACCAAAAAGAGTTAATACCCTCCTTCTCAAACTATTTCAAAAAAGAGAAGACAAAGGAAAGCTTCCAAATTCATTATACAAGGCTTGATAACAAAACCAGAAAAAAATAGTACGAAAAAAAAGAAAATTGTAAGCCAGTATCTCTGATGAATATCATTGGAAAAATCCTTAACAAATTTTAGTGAACCAAACCCAAAAAAATACATTTTAAAAAGTCATTCACCAATATCAAGTGGGATTTATTCCAAGGATGCAAGTGTAGTTCAACATTCACAAATCAATCACACAATACATCACATTAACAAGAGAAAGGATAAAAATCATGCGATCATCTCAATAGATGTAGAAAAGGCATTTGACAAAATACAACATCCATTCATAATAAAAATCCCTCAACAAAGTAGGTTGAGAGAAAACATACCTTAACATAATAAAGACCATATATGAAAAATCCACAGCTAACATCATCCTCAATGGAGAAAAATGAGAGCTTTTCCTTTAAGCTAGGCCAGAGGCTGCACTGCCACCCTGGGGAACTTTGCTAAGGCTACTTTTTTTTTATTATGTTATGTTAATCACCATATATTACATCATTAGTTTTTGATGTAGTGTTCCATGATTCATTGTTTGCATATAACACCCAGTGCTCCATGCAGAATGTGCCCTCTTTAATACCCATCACCAGGCTAACCCATCCTCCCACCCACCTCCCCTCTAGAACCCTCAGTTTGTTTTTCAGAGTCCATAGTCTCTCATGGTTCATCTCCCCCTCCGATTTCCCCCCCTTCATTCTTCCCCTCCTGCTATTTTCTTCTTTTTTTTTTTTAACATATATTATTTGTTTCAGAGGTACAGGTCTGTGATTCAACAGTCTTACACAATTCACAGCGCTCACCATAGCACATACCCTCCCCAATGTATATCACCCAGCCACCCCATCCCTCCCACCCCCCACCACTCCAGCAACCCTTAGTTTGTTTCCTGAGATTAAGAATTCCTCATATCAGTGATGTCATGTGATACATGTCTTTCTCTCATTGACTTTTGATGCCATCTCCAAGACCTACAGCTAGCTATCTCACCCCTGACCTCTGGAAGGAGACAGTGTTCACCAAGTCTCCACATCAGGAATTCACTGACCATCTTGTGAAGACCCACACCAGAGTCTCCGTGCAGAGGACCCAGGCTCCAGCTGTGGCCACCACCTAGTTTTATACAAGAAAAATAAAGTGAACTAAAGCTTGTTAAAAAAAAAAAAAAAAAAACAGTAACAAGATAAGGATGTCCACTCTCACCACTTTTACTCAACATAGTACCGGCAGTCCTAGCCACAGCAATCAGAATAAGAAAAAGAAATAAAAGGCATACATATTGATAAGGAAGATGTAAAACTTTCACTATTTGCAGATGACACGACACTATATGTAGAAAACCCTAAAGACTCAACCAAAAAAATATTAAAACTGATAAATGAATTCAGTAAAATGCAGGATATAAAATATACAGAAATCTGTTGCATTTCTATATACTAATAATGATAGAGAAATGAAGAAAACAATCCCACGTTCACAATTGTATCAAAAATAATAAAATACCTAGGAATAAACTTAACCAAGGAGGTGAACGGCCTAAACTCTGAAAACTATAAAACACTGATGAAAAGAAATTGAAGATGACACAAAGAAATGGGAATATGTTCCATGGTCATGGCTTGGAAGAACTATTATTGTTAAAATGTCCATATGACCCAAAGCAATCTACAGATTTAATACAATACCTATCAGAATACAAACAACATTTTTCACAGAACTAGAAAAAATAATACTAAAATTTTTATGAAGCCACACAAGACCTCAATTAGCCAAAAAATCTTGAGAAAGAAGAAAAAAGTTGGAGGTATAACAGTCTCACTTTTTTTTTTCACAGTCTCACATTTCAAGATCTACTACAGAGCTCTAGTAATCAAAACAGTATGGAGCTGGCACAAAAATAGACATATGGATCAATGGAACAGAAGGTCCAGAAATAGACCCATGCTCATATGCTTAATTAATCTATGACAAAAGAAGCAAAAATATCCAATAGGGAAAAGACCATCTCTTCAATGAGGACGAATGGTTTGGGAGAACTAGACAGCTACATGTAATAGAACGAAATTGGATCACTTTCTTACACCAAACAGAAAAATAAACTCAAAATAGATTAAAGACCTACATGTGAGGTCTAAAACCATAAAATTCCTAGAAGAGATCAGGCAGTTATCTGTTGGACATTGGCCTTAGCACTGTATTTATGGATGTCTCCTCAGGCAAGGGAAACAAAACAAAAATTAAACTATTGGTACTACACCAAAATAAAAAGCTTTTACACAGTGGAGGAAACCAGCAACTAAACAAAAACAACAATCCCTGAATGGGAGAAGACATTTGCAAATGATATAACCAATAAGGGGTTAATACCCAAAATATAAAAAGAACTTATCCAATTCAACACACACACACACACACATACACACACACACAAAACAACTAATCCAATCAAAAAATGGGCAGAAGACATGAACAGACATTTCTTCAAAGAAGCCATACAGATGGCCAACAGACACATGAAAAGATGTGAACATCACTCATCATCAGGGAAATGCAAATCAAAACCACAATGAGGTATCACCTCACACCTACCAGAATAGCTAATATCAAAAACACAAGAAACAAGTTTGGCAAGAATATGGAGAAGAAGGACCCCTTCCTCGTGTACTGTTGGTGGGAATTCAAGCTGGTGCAGTCACTATGGAAAACAGTATGGAGGTTCTTCAAAAAATCAACAATAAATTTATCATATGATCCAGTAATTCCACCACTGGGTATTTACACAAAGAAAATGAAAACACTAATTTGAAAATATACAGCACCTCTATGTTTATTTCAGCCTTATTTACAATAGCCAAGATATGAAAGCAACCCAAGTGGCCATCAACAGATGAATGGATAAAGAAGATGTGGTATGTTTATAAAATGGAATATCACCCAGCCATAAAAAAGAATGAGATCTTACCATTTGCAACAACATGGATGGATCTAGAGAGTATAATGCCAAATGAAATAAGTCAGTCAGAGAAAGACAAATACCATATGATTTCACTCATATGTGGAATTTAAAAAACAAAACAGCAAAGGAAAAAAAAGAGAAACAGACTCTTAAATGGAGAGAACAAACTGATGGCTGCCAGAAGCGAGGTGGGTGGGGGGTGAAATAAAGGCAATTAAGAGAACACTTATCTTGATGAGCACTGAGTAATTCATAGAATTGTTGAATTATTATATTGTACACCTGAAACTAATATAGCACTCTGTTAATTATACTTCAATTAAAAAAAGAAAAAAATACAGTGAGCTACTTAACATTGAGTATATCCAGAACTTCCTCATAGGAAATAGGAAGAGTCAAAACAAAGAAACACACAACAGTGAAAACAGCAATTAAAATTTTTAAAAACAGAAATGAATGGTCCAAGACCTGAAAGACATTATTTAAAATGTATGGTAATCTTGACTTGTTGTACTTAGCAAGTTCAGCATTTGAAAATACCTTCTGTATCAATTTTCCATAGTCCTACAAGTGTAAACTTATCTTCAAGATTTTAAAGTTTGTTCCACGCAGTAAAAATTAATTCCATTTGATTCCAATGTTATCTAATAATCACAAAAACTTTTTGAATGAATATGTAAAATATGAAATGAGTGAATATGAAAACTATGCAAGCCCATTTCTCTGACCTCCATGATATAACATACTGTTATTTATAAACTGATGACCATTCATTCATTTGGAAGCAATTATTGAGAGACTAACATGTACCAGGCATTGTGTCTACATGCAGGGAACACAAGTATGTCAAGGTTTTTACTTTAGAAAAGAACAATTTAGTGGGAAAGACAGAGAAAAAAAATTGCTTGAGTACTGAATGATAAATGCATAATCAATGTGAATACATGATATAGGTATACTATAATAGAAAGGTAGATAAATGACCCCTTAGGTAATCAAAGATTTCACAGAAGAAATATATTCAAGGAGTTTTAAAGAATGAATTTGTCAGGAAGACAATTTTTCAACAAATATGTATGATGCTCATAATCAAGAAAAAAAAGTGATAGTCATTATTTCAAGGTGACAAGATTTTAGGTAGTTATTTTTCTCTCTGTCCTTTTTTTCATTGTGTCAAAATTGTGTTTTTTATCTCTAATCTGAAAGTGATGCAATATTAATATTGCAAAAGGACCTATGTGCTGTGTATGGTTAAGGTCCTTAAGTTTTATAACTAAATCTAGAGCTAACTTTTCTCTAAAAGTGATAGCAGTCTGGTGATTAAAAGGTAAAAATTTAATCTTTAGTTTCCTGATAGAGAAATTATATTGTCAACATTTACTATGTAGAAAGCCATCCAGTAACACTTAAGCAACTCGGGAAGCAACAGCACTTGAACAACAGTCAGACTTTATGCTTAGACTTTAAATCTAAGTCACTCCTGCTCCCACCCACATCACTTCTGCATCTTCCACAGCCCAGGCACATTATACCATTTGTCATCTGTGAGTACACCATGCTGACTGGTGCTAACTCCTACACTTGCCCTTCCTTGTTTGCCAGACTTCTACACATGATTCAAGACTTACCTTCATGCCTTCCCATATAAAATGAGAAATAAGAACCAGACTTATCTGTTAGGGTTTCTTTCCAAAAAGAGAATCAAATGTTCTTAAGAAAGAACATTTCTAGTTGTGAGGCCTCCTGAGTCCAGGCCTGCTGGATGTGTTACTCCCACAGCTCTGCCCCTCAACAACCCTTCCTAAATATACTGTGTTATTCATCTCTAGTCTTCTTCATTTTCAATTACAAGTAAGATACACTCATCCTCTGGTTTGGCTTCATGGGTCCCTTAGATACCTGGACTCCCAAAGAGAACAGAGGCACCAGGAAACTAAATCAAGAGTATCTGTTGTGTGTAATGATATTAAGGCCATGATACTGACCAGAAGCTTGGTCTGACTAGTGAGTAATTTAGAGTGATTTTAATTCATGCCCTGTGACATAGGTCCTCAAAAAAGATGGAAAAAACTGTAGTTGTTGCTCAATAAATACAATTTGTGAAAAAAAAGTCTTCAAGACATATTCAACAAATTTTATTAAATTCTTTTTTTTTAAATGCCCACATTTATTTTATCAGTATGGTTGGAATCTAAGTTGAACATGATAAGATGTACACAGCTTTTTCTTCTTCAGCGTTCTAAGACATGATTTTTGATGTCTAAGTTCACATGGAAACAAGGCAGAAAAGGATGCAACTTTGAAAAACCAATTTTTACATTCCATTTGGTTGTAATTATTCAATGTATTATTTTGATTTTAAAAACTAAAATCTTGCCATATATAGTTGGATAGTGTATGGTCATGAAATTATTGGGATTTTTCCCTTCCACCTGTGGTCACTGGCAAAAGAATGCCCAGGTCTATGTTAAAAGCCTACTTAAAAAAAATCATTTTAATGAAATAGCAGTCAATAGGAATTATGATTCCTTTTTTTATGAAATATCAATAATTAGGCAAAATAATATTAAAATTCCCAAATACCTCCATGATAGCAATATTCAGGAAATAATATTATATGATAAACAATTTTAATAAACAGCAGCATAAAGCAATCAGTGTTTAATATCATCTTTGGTGTGTGAAATACAAATGCACATATCCTCAATATAAAATAGCCTTTTTGTCATTGCATCCATGCTTGTCTATTTGAAATGCTCATAATAACAAATCAAACATTAAGTAATACAGTGAAATGCATGCAATGAAAATAACAAAAGATATAGGAGGGCAAGATAGCTGAATATTGCCATGATATATTTGAAGAAAATCTGTATCGACTTCAAAAGAAACAAAGGAAACAAAGAAATAGACTGGATATAAAAATGCAGAGATATATTTTCACTTCTGTGACACAAACCATAAACATAGTTTTCTGCAAAAAAAAAAAAGAAAAGATCTGAAAATAAAGTCATTTTATAAAACATTGTCAACAAAGTGAAAGGTATTTTTCAGATTGTGAAAAAAAATTCTATTTAATACAAAAGGGACTGTGTTATGTAGTATCACAGTGCTATTATAAAATACATTATTACAAGTGGTTTTGAAATTTGGCTTGCTCACCTTAATGACCTCAGTAATTATAAAATGTTTAAAACAAATGTTCTTTATAAAAAACTAACTTGAATTTATTTTTTAGCCATAGTAATGTTTTTCCAGAGTAGGCATTTTACTATATGCCAGGCATTACACCTCATGAAGCTTGTGTTCTAGGGCAGGAGACAGACTAAGTACTTACAAATAAGAAGGTGATAAACTACTACATAAAGAACAGCCTCTGATATGAAAAATGAATACGTATTCTGGAGAAACTCTTCAAGGTTTAATTCATAAATGCCATTTTGGCAATACCAGACTTGACTGAGTGCCACTCCCCTATGCTCTCAAGGATCCCTTTGCATTTCTCTCTATGAACACAGTTCTTATCACTTGGAAATTATCTATTTATATTTCTCTCTCTCCAAATAATGTGAGCTTCTCAAGAACAGGAGTCATATCTCATATCACTTTTTAGGATTTAGCATAAATTAATTATCTAGCATTATATCATAAAAGCAATTACACAATGACTGTAAACCATCAAAATCATTAACCATAGTAAAATCAAGTTCCAGGCTCTACAAAATGTCCATAAACCTCTACACATATTGATTAAACATGTAGCCTCAATAGACTGTAAAGGAAGCATACAACACCAAAAAATTTTGACAAACATTGACCTAAATTATCAGAGCTGAGGAGACAGAGAAGTTCTCTAGTCAATTATCTTTGGGCTCCCTCTTCCACACCAACTTTAAAACTGGAATATGACTGCCTACAAATATCAACATGAATATGCACAGGGAATAAAAAACTCCAAGATAAATGGGGTGATTCTTCCTGTACCTAGAAATTCATGTTAATTTCAAAATAGGCATATTATTTGAGTAGAATCAAAAGTTTGCATACATTTTGAAGATAAACTGAAAACTTCAAAATAAAATCATGCCTTTGTAGGATCACACTGAGTCTTGGAGTCAGGAAATAGAGAAGAGCCTCACCATGGTCTGCCACCGAGGGAACTTGAGTGAAAAAGCTTACAATCATTTAGTCAAAATCAAACCCTCATTTGAGAAAGCAGGCATACCATTTTACTATGCCATAAATGACAATTATTTAATAAAAATATGCCAGCTCTAAGTAATACAAATTAAGCTCTTTAATAACAACTTTCTTTTTTAGAGCAGAGAAAAAGCTTTAAAGAGATGATTTGGGATAAACTAATTCTATAAAAAGAGAAATAAAAATAAATAAATAAATAAACCAGTTGGTTTCCTCTTTTTGTACTGATAAATTTAAAAGGAAAAAGCATTCAGAATAATGTCATTTGCCCTAAATTGGTATTCAATATTAGAGATTTTTTCCAAGTTGTTAAATATTTAAAGACCTGACCAAATACAATTGGCAAAGTTTTGTAGAAAAATCTCATCTTGGGGCACCTGGGAGGCTCAGTTATTAAGGGTCTGTCTTCGGCTCAGGTCACGATCCCAGGGTCGTGGGATCGAGCCCCGCATCGGGCTCCCTGCTCAGCGAGAAGCCTGCTTCTCCCTCTCCCACTCCCCTGTTTGTGTTCCCTCTCTCACTATGTCTCTCTCTGTCAAATAAATAAATAAAATCTTAAAAGGAAAAAGAAAAATCTCATCTTTGCCTTATTATTATATATACTTTCCTTTCCTATTTCACTCTACTTCCTAAACAATATAAAACAAAACTGAGTAAAAAAGTCCTCAAAAAAGTTATGTGGAGAGATGTGTAAACAGTGAGAAAAATTATCACTGCCTTTGCCTTAATGATAAAGGTAAAATATGTATGAATTAAACCTACAAATTTAAACAGTTCTCAAAATATTTTAAATTTTTTTAATTCCTTAGAATTTTAGCCTACTTGTCCTTAATTTGCAATTGGAACAAATTTAGCACTAAGAAAAAAATTGAAGGAAACAAAGTAAAAATCTAAATGGCAAAACAACAGCAACTGACCAAAAAATGTCAACCCAAGACAACACTAATCATGCTCTACTAATAAAGTTTTCTTCCCCAAAATTTTGAAGTACCAACAGTGTCTCTAAGTGTGCATGACCAGTCACATCTGACAAATTACCCAGCCTAACAAGGTAGCCAGAATTCTTACCAGGCCACTGCTTTAGGGTTGTCAGTGCAAAGTAAGACCTGCCAATTAAAGTCTAAAACTACTCTGATTAAAGGATATGGATACCTAAAAAAGAATGTCATTTGTCCAACAGAATTGGAAAAAAAAAAAAAAGTATTTTATTTTTATCATTTTGCCAGCAACTAAGAACATAGTAGTTTACCAACAGACTATGGTCATCCCTTCAAGACCCTCTAATATAATTTTTTTAAGTTCTTTTTAGAATTATTTTTGTCAATCTTACTTATTTCCTCACTCGTGCTTCTTCCCAACGTCACTGTCCACCTAGAGAACTCAGAAAACCTCATCTATCTGTTCGACCATATCCAGGATCATCTGTGTTATTTGTGGAGACTACCCAAAAAATCAGTAATGGTGGATTAATCAAATAGGATATCATCCTAAAGTGGAACTGCAGGATAAATTATATTTCTCATAAGATTTCTTTTTCAACAGCATTTTATATTCTTAATAATAGCTCACATTAATAAATTATGCTGTGCTAAAAAAATAAATAAATAAATAAATAAATAAATAAATTATGCTGTGCTTATGGTTGGAGTGGGCTGGAGGGTGAAAAAGTGGTTACATTAAAAAAACGGATCATGTGAAAAATCGTATATTATTTAAAGAGCCCTTATTGCAAAAAGTTATTATTGAGGAATTCTGTATTTTTTCCACCCCATCTCTGACCACATTTGTTTCTAGCATTATTCAGCTGCTGACATCTTGATTTTTCTCATGTCCATTGGCATGAAGTTTCAACAGTATCCCTCGTTCCTTGGTTTGGCTCTGGATTCTAACTCTCGTTGATAATTTTATCTCTCTACCTACACATCACATGACAGAGCTGGTCCTAGCATGAATGATCACTTTTGAACTCCATTCTTCCTTCAAGATTACTCAAATATTATATCCTTTTTGAACTGTTTTTTAAAAAAGTTTTACTTATTTATTTGACAGAGAGTACATGAGACACAGGGCTTGAACTCATGACCCTGAGATCACGACCTGAGCCAAACCAAGAGTTGGACGCTCAACTGACTGCACCACCCATGTGCCCCTGAACTTTTTTTAATAACCAGTCCTGCCTCAGGTATAAATACCTTCCCAGATACAAGATATGTACAACCTTAATATTTGCAAAGAATTTTGTGGATATCCTAAGACTTGCCTCATTTTGTTTGTGTCAGTCTCCATACTCTAGATTAAGATCTCCTTGAGCTTAAGAATCATATCTTGTTCTGTCGTTTCCTGACTTGTTAATTTTAGCCATTCTGACTGGAGTGAGGTGGTATCTCATCGAGGTTTTGATTTGGATTTCCCTGATGCCGAGTGATGATGAGCACCTTTTCATGTGTCTGTTGGCCATTTGGATGTCTTCTTTGGAAAAATGTCTGTTCATGCCTTCTGCCCATTTATTGATTGCATTATTTGTTCTTTGGGTGTTGAGTTTGATAAGTTCTTTATAGATTTTGGATACTAGCCCTTTATCTGATATGTCATTTGCAAATATCATCTCCCATTCTGTCGGTTGTCTTTTGGTTTTGTTAACTGATTCTTTTGCTGTGCAAAAGTTTTTATCTTGATGAAGTCCCAATAGTTCATTTTTGCCCTTGCTTCCCTTGCCTTTGGCAATGTTTCTAGGAAGAAGTTGCTGCGGCTGAGGTCAAAGAGGTTGCTGCCTGTGTTCTCCTTTAGGATGTTGATGGACTCCTGTCTCACATTTAGGTCTTTCAACCATTTGGAGTCTCTTTTTGTGTGTGGTGTAAGGAAATGGTCCAGTTTCATTCTTCTGCATGTGGCTGTCCAATTTTCCCAACACCATTTGTTGAAGAGACTGTCTTTTTTCCATTGGACATTTTTTCCTGCTTTGTTGAAGATTAGTTGACCATAGAGTTGAGGGTCATTTTCTGGGCTCTCTATTCTGTTCCATTGATCTATGTGTCTGTTTTTGTGCCAGTACCACACTGCCTTGATGATGACAGCTTTGTAATAGAGCTTGAAGTCCGGAATTGTGATGCCACCAGCTTTGCTTTTCTTTTTCAACATTCCTCTAGCTATTTGGGGTCTTTTCTGGTTCCATACAAATTTTAGGATTATTTGTTCCATTTCTTTGAAAAAAGTGGATGGTATTTTGATAGGGATTGCATTAAATGTATAGATTGCTCTAGGTAGCATTGACATCTTCACAATATTTGTTCTTCCAATCCATGAGCATGGAACGTTTTTCCATCTCTTTTTGTCTTCCTCAATTTCTTTAATGAGTATTTTATAGTTTTCTGAGTACAAAATCTTTGCCTCTTTGGTTAGATTTATTCCTAAGTATATTATGGTTTTGGGTGTAATTGTATATGGGATCGACTCCTTAATTGCTCTTTCTTCTATCTTGTTGTTGGTGTATAGAAATGCAACTGATTTCTGTGCATTGACTTTATATCCTACCACTTTACTGAATTCCTGTATGAGTTCTATCAGTTTTGGGGTGGACTCTTTAGGGTTTTCCACATAAAGTATCATATCATCTGCAAAGAGTAAGAGTTTGACTTCTTCTTTGCCAATCTGAATGCCTTTTATTTCTTTTTGTTGTCTGATTGCTGAGGCTAGGACTTCTAGTACTCTGTTGAACAACAGTGGTGAGGGTCGGCATCCCTGTCATGTTTCTGACCTCAGGGGGGAAGCTCTCAATTTTTCCCCATTGAGAAGGATATTTGCTGTGGGCTTTTCATAGATGGCTTTTATGATATTGAGGTATGTTCCCTCTATCCTTACACTGTGGAGAGTTTTAATCAAGAAAGGATGCTATGTTTTGTCAAATGCTTTTTCAGCATCAATTGAGAGGATCATATGGTTCTTTTCCTTTCTTTTATTTATGTAGTGTATCACAATGATTGATTTGCAAATGTTGATTCACTCTTGCAGCCCCGGCATAAACTCTACTTGTTTGTGGTGAATAATCCTTTTAATGTACTATTGGATCCTATTGGCCAGTATCTTGGTGAGAATTTTGGCATCCATGTTCATCAGGGATATTGGTCTGTAATTCTCATTTTTGGTGGGGTCTTTGTCTGGTTTTGGGATCAAGGTAATGCTGGCCTCATAGAAAGAGTTTAGAAGTTCTCCTTCCCTTTCTATTTTTTGAAACAGCTTCAGAAGAATAGGTATTAGTTCTTCTTTAAATGTTTGGTAGAATTTCCCTGGGAAGCCATCTGGCCCTGGACTCTTGTTTGTTGGGAGATTTTTGATAACTGCTTCAATTTCCTTGCTGGTCTGTTCAGATTTTCTCCTTCTTCCTGTTTCAGTCTTGGCAGTTTATAATTTCATAGGAATGCATTCATTTCTTCCAGATTGCCTAATTTGTTGGCATATAATTGCTCATTATATGTTCTTAAGATTGTTTGTATTTCCTTGGTGTTGGTTGTGATCTTTCCTCTTTCATTCATGATTTTATTCATTTGGGTCCTTCTCTTCTGTTGCATAAATTTGGCTAAGGGTTTAATGATCTTATTAATTCTTTCAAAGAACAAGCTTCTAGTTTCAGTCTGTTCTACTGTTCTTGTGGTTTCCATTTCATTGATCTCTGCTCTAATCAATGCACAGAAATTAGTTGCAGTTGCATTTCTATACACTAACAATGGGACTGAAGAAAGAAAAATTAAGGAACTGATCCCCTTTATAATTGCACCAAAACCCATAAGATACCTAGGAATAAACCTAACCAAAGAGGTAAAAGATCTGTACTCTAAAATTTACAGATCATTTATGAAAGAAATGAGAAAGACACAAAGAAATGGAAAAACATTCCATGCTCATGGATTGGAAGAATAAATAATGTTAAAATGTCTATGCTACCTAGAGCAATCTACACATTCAATGCAATCCCTAACAAAATATCATTGATATATTTCACAGAGCTGGAACAAATAATCATAAAATTTGTATGGAACAGAAAAGACACTGAATAGCCAGAGGAATGTTGAAAAAGAAAAGCAAAGGTGGTAGCATCACAATGCTGGATTTCAAGCTCTATTACAAAGCTGTCATCATCAAGACAGTCTGGTACTGGCACAAAAACAGACACATAGGTCAATGGAACAGAATAGAGAACCCAGAAAAGGACCCTCAACTCTATAGTCAACTAATCTTCAACAAAGCAGGAAAGAATGTCCAATGGAAAAACGACAGTCTCTTCAATAAATGGTGTTGGGAAAATTGGACAGCTACATGTAGAAGAATGAAACTGAGCCATTTTCTTATACCATACACAAAAATAAACTCAAAATGGATGAAAGACCTAAATGTGAGACAGGAATCCATCAAAATCCTAGAGGAGAACACAGGCAGCAACCTCTTTGACCTTGGCAGCAGCAACTTCTTGCTAGACATGGCTCCAAAGGCAAGGGAAGCAAGGGCAAAAATGAAGTATTAGGACTTCATCAAGATAAAAATCTTCTGCACAGCAAAGGAAACAGTCAACAAAACTATAAGGCAACCTGTGTAATGGGAGAAGATATTTGCAAATGACCTATCAGAGAAAGGGCTAGTATTCAAGATCTATAAAGAACTTATCACTCTCTCTGTCTCTCATGAATAAATAAAATCTTTAAAAATAAAAAAAGAACCTATCAAATTCAACACCCCAAAAACAAGTAATCCATTCAAGAAATGGGCAGAAAATGAACAGGCATTTCTCCAAAGAAGACATACAAATGGCCAACAGACACATGAAAAAATGCTCCATATCCCTTGGCATCAGGGAAATACAAATCAAAACCACAATGAAATACCACCTGACACCAGGCAGAATGGCTAAAATTAACAACTCAGGAAACAACAGATGTTGGTGAGGATGCAGAGAAAGGGGAGCCCTCTTACACTGTGGGTGGGAATGCAAGCTGGTACAGCCACTCTGGAAAACAGTATGGAGGTTCCTCAAAAAGTTAAAAATAGAGCTACCCTAATACCCAGCAATTGCACTACTAGATATTTACCTCAAAGATACAAATGTAGTGATCCAAAGGGGCACCTGCACCCCAATGTTTATAGAAGCAATGTTCACAATAGCCAAACTGTGGAAAGAGCCAAGATGTCCATCGACAGATGAATGGATAAAGAAGATATATATATATCATATATATATATATGAATATTACTCAGCCATCAGAAAGGATGAATACCTACCAGTGACACTGACACGGATGGAACTGAAGGGTATTATGCTGAGCGAAATAAGTCAATCAGAGAAAGACAATTGTCATATGGTTTCACTCATATATGGAATATAAGAAACATTGCAGAGGATCATAGGGGACGGGAGAGAAAACTGAATGGGTAGTCATCAGAGAAGGACAAAAACCATTAGAGACTCTTAACTATAGGAATGTGAATGTCGAAAGCAGACAAACTAATAAGTCACTGAAGATGAAAAGGTGAGGACAGGTCACCTGTACATATGGTGAAGGCATTGACGATGGTGGTGGGCTTGTGTCAAAGATGTGGAAATGAGGAAGTCACTATACCCTGGTTTCTCTCTGTGAGAGAATAAGCTTTGCTTCTACTGAATTTTACTAAATTTGAAAGATGACCCAAATAATGGTTTTAACACTGAAAAAAAGTGAGATTATAATTTTGAAATTTCTAACATTCAGTAAACATATATCCTGTGACAACAATATAATTTTAAATATCATTGTTAATCTATATTAAAGATGACAAAACTGGAGGTTGAGTAACTTGCCCAAATGATAAATACTCTAAATGGCAGAATTGATTGTCATAAACAAATCTGACCCTAAACTAGATGGCTTGTAGAAACAATATTACATGTCTAGCTCCTTTAGTTCAACATTAAACTTACTCTGAACAATTGATGAATATGGCCCCCACATTTTGTGTGATGCTTACAAAAAACATACAGAGCAGGAATATGAAGTCCTTTCTAAATTTGATGTTTCATCATTTGAATGACTTAACATGTCTTTTGAGATGTATAAGCTTGACCATTCTCCATGGTCCTAGAAAAATCTAGGCACAGACATTTCCTGAGGCCCTTAATACAATTGATAATGCCTCAATGAAACATTCTCAGAAACAGAGTAAATGTCATAGAAATTTGAATGCCACTTAATTTTCTGGTTATTCTTTGTCATCACACACTACAGAGTGTTAATTCTTCATTTGACTATTTTCAAAACCGTAAGTTGAAAGAGAAGAAATTTGATTTTGGTCCATTGAAGAAAATGATTCTATACCCAGAAGTAGATTCCCTACTTTGCATAAATCCTATTTTGTAAGAGTTAATTATCCATAAAAAGAAATGAGTAGCTTCAGTCCTGTTTAAAAGCTTGATATACCCTCACGAGGACTGAAAATTGAAAATATCAATCTTTCAACAAATGGGAAGTTGTCTTCAAGTCATAAAAGATATTTTTACAATGACTGAGTATCTCAAAGAGGCAAAAGAGAAAAAAGAAAAAAGGTGAATGGAATGTCACAGCAAACTGGCACTTCCCCCATACTTTTCTGGGTCATGGTCTTACAGGAAATAAAAAGAATTTTAGGTCTTTTCCATCAATCTCTAGATTCTAGAGGTTTGAAACTTATCATGGTTCATTTCAATCAAAGTCCTTTATAGTCAGAGAATATAATAGTTGTTGTTTCTTGGAGACAAAGAATCCATCCTGATTCATATTGTTCCATTTTCCATTATTAAGCCACATACTTCAGATAGAGCCTCCAGGATCCAGGATCAGATGATGAGGTCTAGTCTACTACCCTGTCCCCTGTCATTACCTTAGGGATAAGCATGTGACTTGAGCCAAATGAATCAGGATAAATCAGAGCTGATCCTGGGAATTTTACCTAAGTGACAGAGAAAAGGCATCCTTTCTTTCCTTTTGGATTTAGAACGAGGTAGGTTAAAAACATAATGGGAGACTCTGAAAATGCAGTCAACATAGAGGAAGTCAGAGTAAAAGGATGAAAAGAGAAACAAAGAGGAAAAAAATAAAACAAGTCATGGTAGCAACTTTTGTACATTGAACACAGACATACTCAAACTCTTCTTCTGGACTTTTATATTATGCAATCCAATAAATATATTTATTGCATATGCCAATTAAGATTTTTCTGTCACAGCAATGCATCCTACCTGACACAGTGACTCAGCATATACTGCCTAACTGAACATCAACATTCTGGAAATTCACGCTAGAGGAGGGAGACCCAAGAGTCTGATGCCTGAAGCTATGTTATTCTAGAATTGTGGCTTCAAGTAGCCAAATTATTCTCAACCTTTAAGCATTGGTATGATGTGATTTTGAAAGCCAGTTCCTGTATAATATAATTGGGTTGGTAATTCAACCTCAGTTCATTCTCTGTAAAAATGGGAATAATAATAGTTGTATTTAATGGAATTACTGAGCATAAAGTTGGGTAGCATATATTCAACTTCTAACAGAGTACCCAGAACATATACATATTCAATAACTGATAGCTATTATTCTTACCTGGTCTATACATCTCCTTGCTATTGTTCATGAAGCTACTTAAAGTTATCTTATCTCTACACTGGCCCAGAGCCTTACACAGAGTAGTTAATCAATAACTGTTGAATGAATAAGTGAGTCAATGAATAGTCTATACTAATGGTGACAATATTGTCCAAATGGGCCCAAACAGTCCCTATTTACTCTTGTAGTTTCAGAGTTTTTATTCTCAAAAGTGTTCTTGAATGGATGATAAATTACATGTTAACTTTATTTATAATATTCTTATTCCTTGTTTCTAAGTCAATTTTTTTCAGCTGTAACCTAAACAGACTTTTTCTTACTTGGCCTTTAAAGGATAACTTGATTAGGATTATGCCACAAATATTTTTGTCAAATACAAGCTAGTTTTGATTACTTGTTGACAGAGGAAGACTTGGTGATAAAGGACAGAGTATAGGATTTAGACTCTAGAAAATCTGAAAAGGCCTAACCCTGTAATTTACCTCCTGTGAGACTCTGGGTAACTTTATTTTCCTCATTTGTAGCAAAACAAGATTAATAATCCCTATCCCATAATAATTTCAGGATGGTTAAATGAAATAATACAAGTGAACAAGTACTTTGAAAATTCTAACATTTTGTTAGTAATTATGATTGATTTTGAATTAATGAGGAAAGGACTCATCCTCCTCTTCTTTCTACCTTGGATACAACTAATCAAAATCTTTACCCTTCAAGTTTGTTATTTCCTTTCAGAAGTTGACAAAGTGCATAACTAAGCTTTAGATACTACTCTATTATTAAGAATGTTTTAGTATGAAGAAAGGGAAATGAAAGGAAAAAGAGGAATGCATTTTGCAATACCATTTCCTTAGCCTGAATTTTCCTTCTCTCCAATCTACCAACCCCATGCAACCCCCTAGGTCCATCTGATGATTTCCTATAAACCGGTGAAGGCTCAGATCCCCTATCATCCACTACAGAAACACTCATTCCCAAGGAGAACTAGCCTCCAATTCTATTAGGTCCCCATTGTATGTGGTACTCCATCTCTATTTTTGTACTTCTCATAGAGAATGGCACTTATCTCTTTATAAGCTTGTCTCCCCCACTAAGCTATAATCTGCTTAAAATAGGGGTCTACATACTACTTATCTTTCTATCACCAACTATTAGCATAGACTTTGACAGAAACAAAAAAAAAATCTAGTATATATGTTTATTGAATTGAACAGAAGTGAATGTTTATCAGATATTATAGATTAGAAAATATACTAGGTGCTTTAAATATGTTGTCTAATTTAATCCTCAAAACAACCCAATTAAATAGACATATGTTTACCATTTTAAAATTGAAAAAACTGGGGCTTAACACTACTCAAAGATCATTCCATAATCCTCTAGATGAGCTAAATTTAAAACCCTGTTCTTTAATAAGAATATGATTTACAGAAATTTAATAGCTATACATTTCTCCTTATCACTATGACCTGCAAGTAACTACTGAGATTGATAAAGACCATTCTCAAGTCTGTGAACATGCCTAGACCTGTTGATTAGCCAGAAAAGAGAACTATCATTTATCAGGTTTTGTGACACTGCAAGTCTGATCATTCCAAACTGCACTGGAGGAGCTATTCCTGAGACATTAGAGGAAAAAAAAAAGTAAGTATATAAGCTCTATCTGAAAAATCTAAAAGCTAGTCATGTTCTTTATCTATGGGAGAAGAGCAGTAGTTAATCAATTTGAGCTAGAAGCTACAGGACCCAGTCTTGCCAATAAAATAATGGTATCCATGGTAATCAAGCCAGGAATGAAGCATGGGGTAGTAAAAGATAAGGAAGACATATTCATATAACAGAACTGTAATTATAAGTGACTTTTTAGCCTCAGCAAAATTAATTGAGAAGCTCTTGATAGATGGTTAAGACTGAGCCCTTAATGACATTGACTGTGAGTTATAGCTTTCTGGTACAAACTCAGAGAATTTCCCTGAAGTGAATCAAAGCTAGATCTATTCCAATGACAATGCATGAGATGGATAGGAAATGTGTCAAATGATTGATCAGATGCTTGACCACCGGGTTGCTGACTATAATTTTTAGAAATTGAAAAACAGTTTTTACAAGAAATTGGGCTCTAAACTATATCATCTAGGGAGGAAAAAGGAAGGTCACAGAGAATAGATGGTTTCAGCAGGAAGTAATAGTTTAGTCTCTGAATTCATTTTTAAATTCCTCCATGAAGGCTCATCATCACCACCTTCTGATCATCTAACCCAACCTCCACATTGCCACCAGCATGATCATTTTCAAACACAAAGCGGCTGAAAATATTTTAGAGCTCTCAGTTTCCCACAGGATAAAATCCAACCTTCCTTGTCTGTCATGTATTGTCCTTCACAGTGTGGACCAGACTTAAATTTGCCCTGTTAGTTCACTCATTCCTAAAATATTCTATACTCTTTCAAAAATATATCACCTTTTTGGATGCTATTCCTAATAACATGAGATGCTCTTTCCCTTTCCTGCTTTTTTGTGAATCCTGTGTATCCCTCAAGATCTAGTGCAGGTGTTGCATCCTCTGCAAATTCCTCTTCAGTTCTCCTAGGTAGGACAGTGATGCCATCTGAACACTCATTCTGTCACTTTATAATTATCCACACCCCCCCCCAAATGGTGATCAGGGACCATGACTTATTAACCTTTGTATATATTCCAGGGAATACTACCTGATATTATGAATACCATTATGTTCTCTAGGCTCTGGAATATAATACTAAATAAAACATGTCCTTGCTTCATTTCATGAAGGTGAACAAGAAAAGTACAAAATAAGCAAATATATGCCAGATAATGGTAACTGCTATGAAGAAAACTAGAGGGGGATAAAGGAGTGAAAGTGACAGGAGGTGGTATTATTTGAACTTACATAGGAAAAATCTGAAAACATGATATTTGGTATTTTTTCCCTTTCTCAAATTTAAATTCAATTAATTAACATATAATGTATTATTAGTTTCAAAAGTAGAGGTCAGAGATTTATCAGTCTTATATAATACCCAGTGCTCATTACATCACATGCCCTCATTAATGTCCATCACCTAGTTACCCCATCCCCCCACTCTCTCCCCTCCAGCAATCCTCAGTTTCTTTCCTATGATTAAGAGTCTCATGGTTTGTCTCCCTCTCTGGTTTTGTCTTGTTTCATTTTTCCCTCCCTTCCCCTATGATCCTCTGTTTTGTTTCTTAAATTCCACATATGAATGAGATCATATGATAATTATCTTTCTCTGACTTATTTCACTTAGCATAATACCCTCTAGTTCCATCCACGTTGTTGCAAATGCCAAGATCTCATTTTTCTTTTGATGGCTGAGTAGTATTCCACTGTGTGTGTGTGTGTGTGTGTGTGTGTGTGTGTGTGTTTGCGCGTGTGTATCACATCTTCTTTATCCATTCATCTGCTGATGGACATCTGGGCTCTTTCTCTAATTTGGTTATCATGGACATTGCTGCTATAAACACTGGGGTGCAGGTGCCCCTTCAGATCACTACATTTTTATTTTTAGGGTAAATGCTTAGTAGTACAATTCCTGGCTCATAGGGTGATATTTGGTATTTTTGCAGAGGTATTTCAGCAGAGACATTGAGAAAGTAAGCAAGAACATGCCAGCACCTAGATGGTGCCTAAACAGGGAAGTATCTTAGGACAGTTATTCAGTGTTTAAGGAGCAAGAAAAGCTGGAGAGAGAAAATAAGCCACATCCTAGGAAGGGCTGAAGGTCAAAACTGGGAAATTAGTATAGTATTAAGAGACTTGACTCAAGTGTCCAACCAACCCAAGTCAATAGCCTAGCCACACCAACTGTGGGGGGGGGCTGTCCTGTGTATTGTGAGATGTTTGTTGGCATCCTTAGCCTCTACCCAGTCTCCCAACATTTCCAAGTATCCCCTGGGGGAAAGAGGACAAAATTTCCTCCAGTTAAATACTGCTGTAGACAAAGGGAATGGAGTGGAGAGAGAGGCATTAGTAGCTAGGAAGACAAAACCACAGACAACTAAAGCAAATAAACCTATGGAGTCTAAAACAAATTTTTGAGTTTTAATTTATGAGATAGCTACAGATAATCAGATATGTATTTATAACTCTGTTCATGAATGCTTGAAAATCTTTAATTATCTAACAGTCTGTCATGCCTATTTCACCAAATCAAACAAATAAAAATAATTTATTTACTTTAGAAGAATTTTGAACAGTTCTGAAAAGGTAACAGGCATTCATCAAATCCTCCTTTCCCACATACTACAATTAATCAAGATTGTGGTGACCTGTAACAAATGTCAACTTGGTTTTTGTATTCCCTAAGGACTAAACTTTTTTTAAAAAGTGTTAGTTTTATTCCTTCAATAGACAACCTATATTGAATAATTATAGTGTGTTCATATATGGGTGCTCAATAGAAAGAAGATATAATCTGTGGCCTTCAAGATTCATAATGAAAAAGACAGCTATGTATTTGGAAGCATTCTACTTCCAAAAGCATGGGCTGCTGACTCACTTTTCTGAATCCTCACTTAGAGATACCATAAAAGTGACAGGAAAGCTGGTGGATCCCAGATACTAATGTAAGTTCTATAAAAAAATTTGTGGGTAGACAGAGTGGCTGGGCTATTGGGGTGTGTGTGTGTTTGGGGGAGAGAAGGATGAGAGAAATGAGTCTAGAGCAAAAGTGAGTTATGTGCAATGATTTCATTCCTCTTTGCAGATATACATTGCCTACCAAAGAAGGTGATATCTTCAGTGGAATATTCACTCACAAAAAAAGATCATGAAACATAAAAAATACCAACACTATAAAAAGAAAAACAACAAACTTAACCTCTATTATTTGAGTAGTACTAATGAACTAATCAAAATAATTCCAGATAAATAAATAAATAAAATAATTCAAAATAAGCATAATAAATATTCTCAATTGTATAAAGGAAGATATTGGGGGGAAAGAGCAGGACCAAGAACAACGGGTATTAGCAAAAATGTAATAATTGAAATGAAGAGTTTAATAGATTGGTTCAACAGCAGAATGGATCCAAGGAATTAATTAGTAAGCCTGAATATCGGGATAAAGAACTCTCCCAAAAGGCATCAGGAATAACAGAGATAGATTTTTTTAATTAGTCCCAAAAGCAAAGGAAAGAAAAGGGAAAAAATTAAAAATATATAATTTTACAGATTAACAAAAAAATAGTTAAGATTTTATGCTAATTACAATAATAAAAATGAGCTAAACTCTTACATCAAAAAGCAAAGACTTTCAGGTTGGCTAAGAAAGCAAGATCCAGATATATATTAACCATATAAGATAATTTTCAAACAAAATAATATATAAAGCTAGAAAAGAAAAAGAACAATATCCTAAATATAATCCAAACAAAAAGTCATAGTAGCAATTACATATCAGTCAAAATATAATTTAAGATAGAAAACATAATAGTCAAAGAGATGTCACATACTAGCAATAAATTGTTAGCAATCATACATTTTATATAAATTTAATACTACTGTTTCAACCTATATAAAGAAACAACTGACAGACATAGGTAGAATAAAGAGAAAATAAAATTGCAGTTGCAGATTTTAAGCACATACCCACTTGGAATCTGATAGTTAGGCCAAAAAAGTTATTTTCAGCATCTAAAAGTAACAATAGATTAGTGTCTTCAATATATAAGAAATTTCAACATGGCAATAATAAGGCAGAAAACTCAATGGGAAATGATGAAGGATCTAAATAGTTAATTTCAAGAAGACAAAACCTAAATGGCTTTAAGTATGTAGAGAGATGCCAAAACATACTAGTAATAAGAGAATGCTAATATTTTATCTATCTCTCTCCATACTTCTTTCTAAAGCAGTGGATTGAGTGTATATAAAATATGCATGGATATTAAAACCTAATTGTACAGTGAAAATGTAGGAAAATATATTTTAGTATGCTATGACATGTAAATTTAAATATATATATAACATATATATAAATAACATTAAATAACCTTCATGAATTTGTGCACAGCTAAGGACATAAATTGACCAGAGTAACTGTCCATTTTGGGTAGAGAGCAGGAATAAAGAACTGGGATGGAGAGTAGAATAGTAAAGTGAAATAAAAGGAGAGGATTCTTGCACAGACCAATGATGATTTAACTCCATGAATGGATGAATATGATTTAATAAACCCTTTGAACCTGATAAAAAAATAAATTACATAGTTTTAGGACAGATTAAGGACAAACTAGGAGAAACTTTGGGAATGGAGGTAAATGCTTCACAGAGGCAAGGACAACTAAACTGCATCTTCGAGGAGAAGTAAGTAAGATTATACCAAGTGGAAAATGCAGGGAGGAAATTGTTCCAAATTTATGAAACCTCATACTCAAAGACATGGTCAAAAAAGAGATCATCATTTTCAGGAAACAGCAAGTAGACTGGTGGGTATAGATTATAGGATTCAGTGATTTGGGGAAAATAAGTGGAAGGATAGGAGATACATGCCTGGTGTCGAGGCCAGAGTGATAGATTGAGTCCAGACTGTGAAGCCACTCATGTGTCCTACCATGAAGCCACTGGAAGTGTACAGAAGTGGGAATAAGGGATAGAGTGACCCTCATGAACACCACATGAAAAATTTCCAAGCTGTCACAAACTAGCCAAGCTGTCAAGATTCCAGAGCTGGGAGCGGAGTAAAGTAGTTAGCTAAAATGAGACTCCCATGAAGAATGTCCCTGTCACTCTGTCTGGGGTGGCATCTGCTGTAACTAGAGACTAGCAAGTCAACAGACACTTTGATCGTCAAATGATTTATGTCAGCCGTCATGTGTCGGAGTGGCAGCCACACATCTGTCATCAGGACAATGTTGTATAAAAGCGATTTTAATTGCCTCTAGATTATAAAGAAAACGAGCAGAGCATCACAGAGATAAATTATGGAATCACTGCTAATTTGCAGACTGTGTTATGAAGGACAAAGTAAACCCCCAATGGGCTGGAAGAAAAAAAAAAAGTTATTTCACTGATAGGAGGTGTAGGCAGGAGTGTTTTAATAACAAATGGCAACATTCATCCTATGACAAGAGCCTCGATTCAGAAAAACATCAAGCTGATGTATTCTGTTTTCTGTCCTGTATTTAATCAACAGTAGAAGGTATTGATGGAAGAAGCAGACTATAAGAAAAGGACTTGTGAATGTCACATGTTAAAAGATATATTCATATTTTAGGTAATCTTTTCCAATTCATTATGCATATTAGCTACAATTTAATGTCTTCATACCTGCTTCTCACCTGCCTCTCTCTGACACTTCCCTCCCCTCCATTCTCTACTGCTGTGCCTTCACATAAACACTTGTGTTTCTCTTCCTCACTTGTATCTCTCTCCAGCCACTGCCAGATGACTGCTCCTAAAGCCCTACTCAGGTTATCTAACTCGCTTGCCTAGAAACCCTTTTAAGTTGACCATTGCCTGCAGAATCCAGTTCCTACTCCTCTTCTTGAGGTTAAGACCCTTCATGATACCCATTAATTCATTCAATAAATATTTATTGAATACCTATTGCATGTCAGACACTGTTCTGGACATGTGGGGCACGCCAGTAACAAAACATGAAAAATACTCGTGTCCTCACAGAGCACAGCAGTGGAGGTCTGCTGTGAGGGTCTAGGCTGACATCTGGCACAAGAGTAGCCACAGAGACCATGGTTGACCTGCAGATCTCAGGCTCTGGGAAGCAGAGAGAATTAGGGCTCTGGGAAGCAGAGAGAATTAGGGAGCAGGGAGGGACTCAGGCAGCTAGAATGTGCAAACGTGACAACCTGTGAGGAGAAAACCTGAGAAGTGAAATCTGTTAGGGATCTGCAGTGGCTGTGCTGGATGTTGGCTTCTTCAGTGGTGAAAGCAGAGCAGTCAGGTGGTGTCCACGAAGGGGTTCTCAGTGATGAAAGCAGTCGGTAGTGGGGGGGGCGGGGGGGGCCCATTGAAATCCTCTGCAACAAAGGCTACTGAGGTCCTCTGCAGAGCAGCCTTTGAAAACCCCAGTTGTTCTGGCTGCATGGTGGTACCAGTAGCTCCTGCCTTCTTGCTTGTTCTAGACATTTCTAGACAATCTCAGTTTTGCCAGTCTCTGGGTTGGGTAAAACTGAAGCCAGTCCTTTGTGCAGTGCCCTAAAAGGCTGGAGAAGCTGGCTGCTCACCTTGCTCCTTCTCTCTTGGGGAGCAGGAAACTCTTTGGGGTGGGGAGCTTCCTCTTGGGGATGAACAGGTTTGGCCCCAGGAGATGAGATGATATAAACAAAATGAAGCTCTTACCCTTTTTGTGCAGTTATTCTCGAGTTTTTATTCCACTGTGTTGCTGAAACTTGTTAAGTGGACTCCTGAGCTTTCCCTGGGCTATTTTTATTCATGGGTAGCAAATTGTTGATCTTTGTGGGAAGACAGAGGCTCAGGTCTCCTATTCCACCTTCTTGGTGACATTCTGAATACATAGCTTTTTGAATACTAAAACAAGCTTACATTTCTAAAATAAGCTGAAATTAATTCTGATGTATTATCTTTTATATATTACTGGATTTAGTGTATTATCTATTTAGGGTTTAGGAAATTATGTTTTCTTCCTCATAATTGTCCTACAGGGTTTCATATCAAGGTCATATTGACTTTATGCAGTGAGCTGGAAAGTCTTCTTTTTCTATCTAGGAAAAAAAGTTCAAAAATTGCTATTATTTATTCCTTAAGTGTTTTATTTTCTTCATGGATAAAGTCATCTGGGTATGGTGTCTTCTCTGGGAAGGTTTAATAATACAGTCAATGTCTTCATTAATCCTAGAACTATGTCAGATTTTCTATTTCGTCTTTTGTAAGTTTTGACAAGTTGTATTTTTCTAGGAATTTCTCCACTTTATATAAATTTACTGGCATAACATTTTCAGGTTTCTTGGCAATCTGTGCGAATGGTCATGATACTCTTTTTTCATTCGTGATATCATTTATGTGTGTCTTCTTTTGTTATTATCAGTATCACCAGCATGTTGTCAATTTTTTAGAACTATTTGAAAGACTAATTTTAAATTTATTGATCCTCTCTAGTACACATTTGCTTTCTTCCTTTTTCTTAAATTTTTGCTCGTATCTTTATAATTTATCACACTCCACCTTTTGGGTTTAACTTGTTATCACTTCTCTACTATTTGAAATGATTACCTATTTCATTGTTTTTTAAAAAAAATCTTTGCCTTGTCTTATATAAAGCTATACATTTCCCTTGAATCGTTGCACTATTTGCATCCCATAATTATTTTAGTAAGACTCATAATGAATTATGCATACACATTATTCTCATTGTTGCATAGCATATCACTGGGAAAAGATACTACAATTCATTTAGTCATTCTACTGGTGATGGATAGGAGTTATTTCCAATTTTTGGTTATTAGAAAAACTGTTATAAATGTTCCTGAGTCAAGTCTTTGATGATTGTGCGTACAAGTTTTTGTTGAATATACATGCAAGAATGGTATTTCTTTTTCTGTCTTCTGAAAATGAATATTAAGATCATTAATTTTCAACTTTCTTTTCTATTATGTGCATTTAAAACTATTACTCTTGGGGCGCCTGGGTGGCTCAGATGGCTAAGCGTCTGACTCTTGATTTTGGCTCAGGTCATGATCTCAGAGTCGTGAGATCAAGCCCCAAGTTGGGCTCTGCATTGGACATGTAGCCTGCTTAAGATTCTCTCTCTCCTGCTCCCTTTGCTCACCCCCCACTCATGCATGCACGCATACTCTCTCTCTCTTAACAAAACAAAAAACTACAGTAATCAAAACAATGTGGTATTGGCAAAATAATGTACGCATAGATCAATGGAATGTAATAGAGAGCCCAGGAATATATCTCCCAGAAACAGACCCAGAAATAGTCAACTGACCTTTAACAAAGGAGCAAGGGCAATGCAATGGAGCAAAGATAGCCTCTTCAACAAATGGTATTGGAACAACTAGATACCCACATGCAAAAAAAAAAAATCTAGACTTAGATCTTACAGCTCTTCACAAAAATTAACTCAAGGTGAATCACAGACCTAAATGTAAAATGCAAAGCTATAAAATACCTAGGAGATAACAAAGGATGAAACCTGGATGACCTTGGATATGGTGAGGCCATTTTAGATACAACATCAAAAACAAAATCCATGAAAGAAATAACTGAAAAGCTGGACTTCCTTATAATTTCAAAATTCTGCTCTGTAAAAAATAATAGAAGGAGAATTAGAAGACAAGCCAAAGACTGGAAGAAAATATTTCCAAAAGACACATCTGATAAAAGACTATTATCCAAAATATACAAAGAACTCTTTAAACTCAGCAATAAGAAAAAAAGTGACTCAATTAAAAGATGGCCAAAGACTTTAACAGATACCTCATCAAAGAAGATAGACAGATGACAGATAAGCAAATACTGAACAGCATGTGTCATTAGGGAAATCAGAGTTAAAACAATGAGATACCACTGCACAACCATTAGAATGCCCCAAATCCAGAATACTGACAACGTTAAATGCTACTAAGGATGCAGAGCAACAAGAACCCTCATTCATTGCTGGTGGGAATGAAAAATGGTACCTCTCCTTTTTAAAGACAGTTTGGTGGTTTCTTATAAAGCTAACCATACTCTTACTATTTGATACAGCTGTTGCACTCCTGGGTACTTACCTAAAGTAGTCAGAAACTTATGTCCACATAAAAACTTGCACATGGATGTTTATAGAAACTATACTCACAATTGCCAAAATTAGGAAGCAACCAAGATGTCCTTCTTTAGGTGAATGGATAAACAAACTGTGGTACATCCAATGAAGTATTATTCAGTGCTGAAAAGAAATGACCTATCAAGCCATGAAAAGACAGAGAATTCTTAGAGGCATATTACTAACAAAAGAAGCCTATCTGAAAAGGCTGCATATTGTATGATCCCCACTATATAGCACTTTAGAAAAGGTAAAACTACAGAGATACTAAAAACATCAATGGTTGCCACTGGACAGGGCATGGATGAGGGGAGATATATATATATACAAATCACAGAGGATTTTTAGGGTAGGGGGAAAATTCTGTATGATATTAGAATGATGTATAATGGGTATATGTAATTATACATTTTTCCAAACCTACAGAATATATAACACCAAGAGTGAACCCTAAGGTAACAAATGGACTTTAGGTGATTATGATGTGTTAATGTAGGTTTATCCTTGGTTAAAAAAAAAAAAGTATTATCTAATGAAAGATGTTGTTAATGGGAAAGACTATACATGTGTTGAGGGGACAGGGGCTATATGGGAAGTCTCTCAAGCTTGTTGTGAACATAAAACTGCTTTAAAAAAATAAGAGTCTTTGTTTAAAATTAAAAAAAAAAAGTGGTTGGCTTCTTCTAGGTCTTAACAGCTTCCCAGAAAAAGCAAATTCCCTTAGGGAAAAGTGGTCCTAAATGATAGGCTCAACTTTCTAGGCTTCATTTCTCTGCAGTTTCTGGCTATTAATTTTCCACTGCCCTTTAGCTATACTGTATCTTTAAACAGATTTATTTTTATATTTTATCTAGATCTTCTAGGTGTCCTCAACTGTAAGGTTCATCTAAATTATTCATTCTACCACTACTGGGAACTGAAGTCATAAACTACTTTTTGTTACCCAACACTTTTTCTCAAAAATAATGATATTCTTTTATAAATAGCCCATAGTTTAACTAATGCCCCATTGTGCATTTGGGTTGACCAACTTTTATTATCCTAAATTCTCCAAAATAATAAGAACATTAATAAGAACAATAATAATTACAAATATATTAGTGATTAAAATGAGCCATGCATTATACTAAATGATTTATATCTACCATTTTATTATCTCAAAACAAGCTTATTCTACAGATGAAATACAGAGGCTCAAACAGGTTAAATGACTTCCCTAAGATCACATGTGTGGATACAGATCATTCTATAAATACAGCTAGAGATAGTGACAGAGGATATAAATAGAGATATATAAACCAATTGCCTTTCAGAAAAGTTGCTCTAAATTTTCTCTCCACTAACAGCATATATAGAGGCTATTTCAACATCTTCCTCCATTCAATGAATTAACTCCCCCTTAACTCACCTCTTTTCACTAGAAGTCTTTTTTTTTTTTAGATTTTATTTATTTATTTGAGATAGAGCAAGCACTAGCTGGGTGGAGGGACAGAGGGAAAGAGGCAGAGGGAGAGGGAAAAGCAGGCTCCCCAGTGAGCAGGGAGCCCTACCCAGGGCTCAATCCCAGGATCCCAGGATCATGACCTGAGCCAAAGGCAGACACTTAACCGACTGAACCACCCAGGCATCCCTTTAGTAGGAGTCATAATGTTTTCACACATCTTCACATATACAGTATAACTGATTTGAAGTAATAAAAACTGCTTCTTCACATAAATTGGTCTTGAAAAGAGAGCACACTGGCAGGAGTGATGATGGAAATGAAGTCTAAGCAGTGAATGTATCTTAACCAGAAAAATAGAAATTCAAGACAAATCCAATAGCAGGGGCGCCTGGATGGCTCAGTCGTTGGGCGTCTGCCTTCGGCTCAGGTCATGATCCTGGGGTCCTGGGATTGAGCCCCGCATCGGGCTCCCTGCTCGGCGGGAGGCCTGCTTCTCCCTCTCCCACTCCCTCTGCTTGCGTTCCCTCTCTCGCTGTCTCTCTCTCTGTCAAATAAATAAATAAAATCTTTAAAAAAAAATCCAATAGCAGACTGTCTAATTTGATGACAAATAAAGGTGTGTAGGTTTTGGGGGGGAGAGATTATCCATCACCAAGGAAGAAGGATAGGAGCTCTATCCTTCAAAACAGAGAGGTGATAAAGTGAGTGAGGAGGTGATACCAAGTCATCCAAAAATGGAGAAAGGAAAGTGGTTTATGAAAAGTAGATCTAACCTCAAGGTCATTTTAAAGATTAGGAAGATTAGGCCAGTTATGTGATATTTTTTCCTTTTTTTTTAAGCTTGACTGAGAGTTTGAGCCCTCCCTCTTTGTTACCTTCCAGTCACTACAAGCTTCAATACAGAGAAACAGAGTAAGAAGAGGAAGGTGTTGCCTGGAAGACAGGAGGACTGGGAATTTCTCTCTATTCAAAGGGACTTAGAGGTCAAGAAACTTAGGAGAGGCATTATACTCATCAAAATGTGTGTGTATTTTTAAATGATTTAATTTTGTTACACGTGAAGTATTCCTCAATAAAGCTGGTTTTTTAAAAAATTAATTAAAAACTTAAGTGGGTTTCCATTTCACCAAGAGTAAAATCCAAAAATCTTAAATCTACCTCCCTGACACTATCTCCTTCAGCTCTCCCCTCAGTCCAAGCCTATCATGCCAGCCTTCTTGCTAGTTCTTGAACACATTAGATACCTCTCTGCTCAGGACTTTTACTTCAGCATGGTATTTTCTTCTCCCACCATGCAGAGAGCTCACTTTCTCACCTACTCAGGCCTTCATGCAACTGTCACCTGCCCAGCAAGGCCTCCCTTGGTCATTATATAAAATTAGTTCCTTCCTGCCCCACTCTCTAGAACAGTTTCTTCCCTTCTTCTAATTTCTTTCTTTAACTTTGTCATTAATTTACTATGTACATTTTCATTACTCATCTTGTTCTTTTGTCCAAATTTCCCTCTAGAATGTAGGTTTTTGAGAAGAGTTTTTTTGTTGTTTTTGGTTGTTTTTGTTTTTGTTTTTTCTGTTTTGGTCAGTACTGTGTCCCCAGTCATAGTAGGTGACAAATATTTGCTAAGCAAATGAAATTAACATTCGTTTCTATTTTTTTTCTCTCCGATTTTCAATCAATTCAAATGTTCCTAAACATTCAAGATGCACTATCAACTCTTTCAAACTGTCAAGATTCTTCCCACAAATCCTCTTTCTTGGAACAACTCTCAAGGGTCACAAGCCACTTAGAGCAGATCTTCAGAGAGCAGGGGAAAGGTCTTAATATAAAATCAGAGCACATTTTTGGTGTCTCCTATTCTCAGCGTTAGTTCTTGTTGATTCTGCATGAGCTCTCAGACTCAGTGAGCCTTTGAATAAGCCTAAGGTAGGTTTAGATTCTTCTCAACAGCTACCAACTTCCCTCAGCCCACCAGCTGCCTCCCTTCTGAACCGTTGAGATCCTTCTGGGATGCTTCTCCCTTACCATCTGACCAATAACAGCATCTCAACAGACTGCTCTAGATAAAATACTTGCTTCAGGCCCTTCTTATCCTTCATGAAGATACTGAGGAATTCCTTTAGGACAATCCACTGCTTTAGAAGGATACAACTGTTTGTTTGCAGATAGACAGATAGACAGACAGACAGATATGTTGCATAGTAACTGCCAAAACTAAATTTTATTAGTGGTCTCCTAGGGCAGAAGGATATGTGTACTAGGGGGATAGGGCATAAGGAGTGACTGATAATGGTTATGGGGTTTTTTGAGGGAGTGATGAAAATGTTCTAAACTTAGAATGCAGTAATAGTTGCATGACTGTATGAATATACTAAAAACCAGTGAATTGCATACTTGAAATGGGTGAATTTTATGGTATGTGAACTCTAAAGATTTTTTAAAACTCATTTATGTACACTATATTTTTGCCTCCTTAAGTATCCATCTACTGTTGTTCTGATCTTTAGATCCCAAGCAGTTCTTTCATTCATTCAGTACATATGTAGTAAATGCTTGCTACTTGTCAGATACCATGCTAGGCACTAGGGATATAAAAAGAACATGGAAATCATGGTCCCCACTTTTATAGTTTACAATCTCATAAAAAAAATACATTAAGTGATAATAAAGATAGATAAATAAATAATATAAAGAGAGTTGCTCTGAAAGGTATATACTTATACATAAAGAGAGTTGCTCTGAAAGGTATATACTTATACCTATACTATATACTTACAGGGCGCTATGCCTAACCAATAGTCACTGCAATAGTTTCCAAGGTAGTTATCGCAGTAGTTATTAAATGCAGAAAATGCTGTCCTTCCCACATGTACCCCGATGTTTATAGCAGCAATGTCCACAATAGCCAAACTATGGAAAGTGCCTAGGTGTCCATCAACAGATGAATGGATAAAGATGTGTATGTATATATATATATATACATACACAATGGAATATTATGCAGCCATCAAAAAATGAAATCCTGCCATTTGCAACGACATGGATGGAACTAGAGGGTATTATGCTGAGCGAAATAAGTCAATCAGAGAAAGACAAGTATCATATGATCTCACTGATATGAGGAATTTGAGAAACAAGACAGAGGATCATAGGGGAAGGGAGGGAAAAATGAAACAAGACAAAACCAGAGAGGGAGACAAACCATAAGAGACTCAATCTCAGGAAACAAACTGAGGGTTGCTGGAGTGGTCGGGGGTGGGAGGGATGGGGTGGCTGGGTGATAGAACTTGGGGAGGGTATGTGCTATGGTAAGCACTGTGAATTGTGTAAGACTGCTAAATCATAGACCTGTACCTCTGAAACAAATAATACATAATATGTTAATAAAAAAAAATGTTGTCCTTCATACCCACAATTCTGACTCTGTTTTTTTTTTTTTTTTTTCTCTTCTCTGGTCTTGGCAACTCCCATACAGACACCTGGACATCTTTGCCAGGGCCAAAGATCTGATGTGGCTCTGTGTCCACAAAAGACCCTCAGGCATAGTCTTTTCTATGGCTGATATGTAACTCCTGGCATTCTACAAACTTAGATTTTTTTTTCCATGCAAATCTCCATTATTTGAGAAGAACATGTTTTCAAAAGATAATTCCCTTTCAAAATTACCCAAAAAATCAAGCTCAATATATCCCACATTGTTGTACAATAAAAGCCCAATGATTTGGCATGAGCTATTTCCTACTGGCACTCTGTTTCAAACATAGCATTGACTTCTTGTTTAAAGTGCTGAAAATATATGTTCTCAACACAATCATCATGAAACAGAATCTTTCACTTCAAAGAGGATTGAGAGACCAGAGGATTCAGAAATAGAGTTATTCCAAAACAAATGCTACACTTATGAGACTTTAAGCAGTTTTCAAATACTGGCATCAAGGTGCCCCTGAGTCATTTCATTCTACTCCAATTTGTGAGGAAAACCATAATGAAGTCTCGTGTTGCCTCTCTAGTTGTTTTAAGCGATCTGCCCTTATTTGTGAACCTTTATAGCTGCAGTTTGGGGCATTATTTTTTATTTCCTCTTTATTGGCTTCTTCTCAGCTGGAAGAAATCAATAAAGAGATGCTTAACAAAATCCTCAAGAAATTAATCACAATCCATCTAAAGACACACATGTAGCCTGGTTTACCCAACAAAAGTATATGATTGTTTAGACACTAAAACATGTTACAAGAGGCAGCTTTATTGTGGTGGAAAACACCTGGCATTGGGGTCAAAAGACCCATGTTTGAGTCCAAACTTGGCAAAGTACTGCTCTTTCTGGGCCGCAGGGAAAGGGTTTAGTAATCTGTAAAGCACTGTGAAAATGTAAGGTTTTATCCTGAAAATTTTTAATATTTTTTATTCTATCTTTTCAATATTTTTTTACTGATTTTTCAGACACCATGTTATATACACAGAACTACCTGTAAATATTTACATTTCAAAACCATGCTACTGGATCACAAAGCAAAGACTGGCCTCTCTGTGACCCTAAAACTTTACCGTACTCACCATTTATTCCCATCAAGCCAGTTTCTTCCCTGCCACTTCCCTTGCACCTCCCTCCTTCAATACCCCCAGTCTGCATCCTTGTGTTTACACTGCTCTCCCCGTCAGCTATGCCTTCCCTCCTCCTTGTCACCTATCTTTTCCCCCATTTATACCTCTAAGTCCAAAATGGATCCTGCCTTCTCCACAATACCTTTTTAGCTTCTCAAATAGGTACTGTTCTTTTCTTTTTCTAACTTTTTCTGACAAAAATCACTCACACGTGTGCACGCACACACACACACATACCACATCTTCTCAAGTTGCCTCACTTTGTGTCTGGTCTTCCAATTATGGCAGATTAGTCTGCTGCTTAGAGGAAGGGGTAGAGAGCAAGCCTGGAGAGGTCACCTTGGAATGAGATTATGGAAAGTCATGAATTGCAGGTTTCTCTAAGCATCTTGGAGATACTAAAGACTTGTAAGCAGAAGAGTGGCCCATCAGGGCTGTGTTCATGGAGATCAGAGTTTAGAGACCAACCCAGAGGCTACTGCAGTCAACTAGGCAGGAAGTGATGAGGACAATAACCAGAACCCTAGCAGTGGAAGTAGGGAGAGGCTAAGGGTGAAAGATCAGGCATGGGGCTTGTGATAATGCCTCCTGTGGTCCCCATCTTCCCATGAATCCTGCTCCTACTGAGTGTTCACTGTCTCAGGAACTGAGGCCATCATTCTCACAGAGGACAATCACAGAGGACAAAAATCTAGGAAGCTACCTGGATACCTCCTTGTCCCTCACTCCACATCCCACCAAATCACTAAGTTATGCCAATTCAGCCTCCAAGACTGATTGTATCCTCCATTTCTCTTCAACCACCTGCCACCACCTGAAACCAGGCCCTTGGTACTTCCAACTGAGATTACTCCTACTTAGTGTCCCTCCTCCAGAACTGTTCCTCCAATCTATCCACCAACTCTCTGTCACATGGGTCTATCTAAACTGTTGCTCTGATTCTTTCATTTTATGCTTAAAACATGTCAATGATGCCTGCTTGCCCACAACATTAATTCCAGTTACCTTACCATGGCTGATAATATCCACTGTGAGCTGGCCCTTTGCCAGTCCCCCCAGACTCCTCCCTCACCCATGTTCTAACCCTGGCCCCAAACTTTTCACAACTGTGAATAGAAACTAATGTTAAACACTTCCATGCCTTTGTATATGCATTCTTTTTCCCCTTCCCCATTTTTTTTCTGTCTCAAAATTACTTTATTCTTTAAGTATTCAAGGAAATGCTCATCCTTGGTTAGAAATCCTCCATGGCCCTTCCCTGTGCTCACAGAGCACCATTATGATGCTGTTGACTTCACAAAAGACAATAAATTGTAATTATCTTTATTTTACTCTACTCAGTTCCTTGAAGACAAGCTGGATTTACATCCTATTATCCTTAGTATCTATCACAATTTCAAGGCACACAGATGACATGTCATAAATGTTGAATAGGTTAACAAATAAGTGATTGTGTGAGAGGGCACTCCCAAATGGAAAGATGGAAAACAAGTCAAATGTATAAAGCCCCCGATGTTCACATCCTGACCCAGGTCCAGGTTCATGTCTGAGTCAGGGCTGGGCCTTAATCAAAGATAAAGACTCCTCCTAAGATCAGTGACTTGGAAACATATTACAGCTGGCGTTTGTCAAGCTAAATTTATTAACTCAGCTGTGCTGTTGATTTTGAAAAAATAGCCAAAGTGCTGGAGTGAGCTTGACCCACCTGTCACTCTTGTGTAGCAGAAAAAAAATCACTGGACTTATTATCAGAAACCCTCAGTTCATTCCTGATCCTGCCTCTTTCTCGTCTGTAAATGAAGCTTATCATTTCTGTAACTAAGTTTCATCATCTTTAAATGGAGAAGATAATCACCCCCACCTTAAAGAAGTGAAACAAAGTGTCAAGAACATAAGGTAAATAAAGTACCTATTATAGTGGCTGAAATGGAAATTATAATAATTATTACTATCATGTGAGAATTTCAAGCACAGTAAATATTTTGCACGTGTTTGTTTTTAAGGAATGTGGACAGCTCCAGGAGCATTAAATTCTAATAAACTTAATTCTGCAAAGGATACTAGCTGAGGCTTAACCCATATTAGAAACTCATTCTGATTGGATGGTGATCAATCTACAGGATATAAGACATGTAGACAGGATGGAGGATTTCAAAAACTGGATGCTTTCATTCCTACTAGTCACCAGTTATAGAGGCAATGACTAGACACCAGATGCCATAAGTGCATTGCTGCCTTTAATCTTCTCTACAATTAGAGAAGGTAGATGTTATTATCCCCATGTTACAGATGAGGAAAGTAATGTTCTAAGATGTGAACTAATGTGCTCAAAGTCACATAAAAGTGGCAAAATGTGAATATAGTCTGCTGACCCCCAAACCCATGCACTTTCCACTCATGCTATTTTTTCACTGAGCTTTGTCCTGCAGTCTGTGGGACACAAAGCACTTCATATGCATGATGTCCTTCAACTCAATCCAACCCCCTGTGAAATAATCAAACACAGAAACAGGCTCAGGACATTTAGGTTGCTTGTGCAAGGTCACAAAACCAGTAAAAAGCAGCTGAAGAACTCACACTCATTTCTATTGACTCATCCACTACACTTGCCTACAATGGAGTAACCACCATCTGGCCAGACTGAAGAGCATTGAAATAATAGAGAACTGCTTCCTCTCAAACCTTGTGTTATAAATTAACATAAAACTTCCTCCTGATAAAGTAGTTTTACAAGCTACACTTACGTGAGAAAAAGATTATAACACATTACATATATTTCTTCCCAACTTCCTCCTAGTATTAGAAGAAATTAGGTAATATATGTAAAACCATGCATTTGCCAAAGAGCACACTTGGGATTGAAGGAATCTGCTTCTAGATCACGAAGCTATAATATTTTTAAATGAGGCTTTATTTATTCAGAAGATGAGACTTTATTAAAAACTACAGAGATTTGGATGAAAATGTAAACATGTGTTAAATGCAGTTTTAGTGATCTATGTTGTATTAAGTGAATTGAAAAATCTAATATTCAATAACAGCATCTATTCCATTTGTTTTAAATGTTTATCAAGCATTTATTGAGCTGCCTATTGTCCTAGGCAATGAGATACAGAGATATAAGGCATGGTTACACCCTCAGGAATTTCTGGTCCAATAAGGGAAACTGACCTATCAACAAATAAGGATAATAAATTATGTTTCTTTTGCTTCCATTATCATGTTGGAAAGAGGTACACAGTGCAAGAAGCAATTAGTTTTATGCAGATACAAAAAGACTTCAGAAAATAAATGACACGCTAAATCTTGGAAAGGGATAAGTATTACCAGGGGCACAAGGGACTACAGGTGGCTGTATGTGGACCAAAGGGCATTATAGGCTCTTTTGCCCTGGGAACTTCAAGTAGTCCTATGGAACTAAAGTTTAGGGGACAAGGGAAGCAGACATGATAAGACTAAATATGAAGTCATATTAAGAGCCTGAACTATGGTAGTAGCAGTGACGTTGGACAGATTGATATCTCACAATGTCAAGGATATACAGTTTTAAACCTGTCTATATAGGAAGGGTAAAAAAGAGAAAGTTTTCTGCTTTGATGGCTTGGATATCAACAGCTGAGATAGAGAATCAAGGAGGAGCATATTATGGGAAAGGACATCAAATTCTGTCTTTGCGGATGGGCTTGAGAGTCTATATAACATCCATATGAAGAAAGGAAGTAGGCATCCAGATAAATAAGACAGTACCTCAGAAGAAAGGTCCAACCAAGAGATACAGAGTAAGGATCAATCATATTTGGATGGTTGATAAAATGATATGAATAGATAGCTTTGTCCAGGTAGAGGGAGAAGAGAAAAAGAGCTAAGGACAGAGTGCTAAGTACTATCATTTAAGATATGCCACATTGATCAGAAAGAAGAAAACAAACCAGAAGATAAAGACCAAAGGTCATATAGGTAAGAAATCACTTTCTCCTGCTTTCCTTTTAAGAACCAAGAGAAAAGAGTTTAAAGAATAAGGAGGGGTAGTCAACAGCTCCAAATGCCACAGTGAGCTCAAGGAAGAAAAGAGCCAGAAAGAAAAGCAAGGCTTCTCCCATTCCCGCCCCCCTTCATTTTTCCCTTCCTACTATCTTCTTTTTTTTTTTTAACATATAATGTATTATTTGTTTCAGAGGTACAGGTCTGTGATTCAACAGTCCTACACAATTCACAGCACTGGGGGGGGTGGGAATCAGAGGGGGAGATGAACCATGAGAGACTATGGATTCTGAGAAACAAACTGAGGGTTCTAGAGGGGAGGGGGTTGGGGGAATGGGTTAGCCTGGTGATAGGTATTAAAGAGGGCTCGTATTGAATGGACCACTGGGTGTCATATGCAAACAATGAATCATGGAACACTACATCAAAAACTAATGATGTAATGTGTGGTGATTAACATAACATAATAAAATAAAAAAAAGAAAAGCAAGGCTTCTACAGAAGAGAATTTAAAATGTCATTTAATAGACAGACAAAAGATGAAGAGAATTAACATTAAAATAGGAATGAGAGAATGATGAAAATTCAAGGAATGTAAGAGGCATTAAGAAGTCATGATTTGGGGGTGCCTGGGTGGCTCAGTCAGTTAAGCTGCTACCTTGGGCTCAAGTCATGATCTCTGGGTCCTGAGAAAAGCCCCCCACCTCTGGCTCTCTATTCAGTGGGGAGTCTGCTTCTCCCTCTGCCCCTCCCCTAACTTGTTCATGCATGCTCTTTCCCTCTCAAATAAATAAAATCTTTTTTTAAAAAAGTCATGATTTGTTTTCATACTTATTGGATAGGAAGACTATGAAAATGAGATTACCTACCAAAGTTTCAAGCTGTGTGACACAGCTCACCAAAAGGAAGGAACCCCAAAGAAATGAGTCTGATAACAACAACAACAAAAAAAAAAAAAACAAGTTAAGTTTTGGAGGTTTGTGTTTTAAGTGACTGTGGCATATCCAGGATAGATTCCATAAAAATTTTTTTAAAAAGCTGTAAAGTTGAAAATAGAGCTACCATATGATCCAGCAATTGCACTACTGGGTATTTACCCCAAAGATACAAATGTAGGGATCCGAAGGGGTACGTGCACCCCAATGTTTATAGAAGCAATGTCCACAATAACCAAACTGTGGAAAGGGCCAAGATGTCCATCGACAGATGAACGGATAAAGAAGAAGTGGTATATATATACAATGGAATATTATGCAGCCATCAAAAGGAATGAGATCTTGCCATTTGCAACGACATGGATGGAACTGGAGGGTGTTATGCTAAGCGAAATAAGTCAATCAGAGAAAGACATGTATCATATGATCTCACTGATATGAGGAATTCTTAATCTCAGGAAACAAACTGAGGGTTGCTGGAGGGGTGGGGTGGGAGGGATAGGGTGGCTGGGTGATAGATATTGGGGAGGGTATGTGCTATGGTGAGCACTGTGAATTGTGTAAGACTGTTGAATCTCAGACCTGTACCTCTGAAACAAATAATACATTATATGTTAAAAAAAAAAAAAAGAAGAAGAAGAAGATAGCAGGAAGGGAAGAAAAAAGGGGGGAAACTCGGAGGGGGAGAAGAACCATGAGAGACTATGGACTCTGAGAAACAAACTGAGGGTTCTAGAGAGGAGGAGGGGTGGGGGGATGGGTTAGCCTGGTGACGGGTATTAAAGAGGGCAGGTATTGAATGGAGCACTGGGTGTTATACGCAAACAATGAATCATGGAACACTACATCAAAAACTAATGATGTAATGTATGGTGATTAACATAACATAATAAAATAAAATTTTTAAAAAGCCATATATCGAGTTGGGAGCAAGATGGCAGAGGAGTAGGAGACCTGGATTTCGTCTGGTCTCAGGAATTCAGCTGGATAGGGATCAAACCATTCTGAACACCTACAAACTCAACGGGAGATCGAAGAAAAGAATAGCAACAACTCTCTGAACAGAAAAGTGACCACTTTCTGGAAGGTAGGACATGCGGAGAAGTGAATCTGAGGCGATGTTCGGGAGGATAGACGGCAGGGGAGGGGCCTCCGTTGGCCGCTTCTGGCAAGTGATAGAGCCGTGGAGCACAAAATCAGAACTTTTAGAAGTCTGCTCCGCTGAGGGACGTCACTCCAGTGGCTAAGTGGGGGGTGGAACCCTTGTGGGACAGTGTGGTCTCAGGACCCTCAGGGTCACAGAAAGACCGGGGGTGCCTGAGTGCTGCAGCGCTCCCAGGTATCGGAGCGGGGAAGCCGGCTGCAGAGACGGAGCCCAGGCGCGGGCTCTCAGCTCGGGGTTGCCATAAACCGTGATCCGCGGCACAGTCGGGCCCCTGCTCCTCCAGCAGGGACCCAACAAAAGGTAGATCCGGGGAGACTCACCTTCTTCCCCCAGGAGGAGAGGCGCGGGAGCACACCACAGGGATCTTCTGGGTTTGGAGACTCCACACGGGGTCAGGTGCCAGAGATAGAAACGCGCGGTCACAAGCTGGGTGAGCACGGAGTGCGGCCGGAGACCGGGGAGACGGGAGTGACTGACGGCTTTTCTCTGGGGGCTCACTGAGGAGAGGGGCCCCAAGTTCTCAGCTCCTCTGAGGTGGAGATTGGGAGGCCGCCATTTTCACTCTCCGCCTCCAAAGCTGTACGGAAAGCTTGCAGGGAACAAAAGCTCCCGAGAGCAAACCCGAGCAGATTACTTAGTCCAGACCGGGCAAGGGCAGGGCAATTCCGCCTCTGGCAAAGACATTTGGGAACCATGGCAACAGGCCCCTCCCCCAGAAGATCAGCGAGAACAGCCTGCCAAGACCAAGTTTACCGATCAATGAGAACGGCAGAACTCCAGCGCTAGGGGAATACTGCACATAGAATCCATGGCTTTTTTACCATGATTCTGTAGTCTTTCAAAGTTAATTTTTTTTTTAATGGTCTTTTTTTTTTTTTTGAATTTTTCTTTTTCCCTTTTTCAACCAACATCTTATCAATCCCTTTTTTAAAAAACATTTTTATTTTTCATTTTTAGAGTCATATTCATTCCCTTCATAGTAGTTACCCGTATTTTTGGCATATACATATAAGTTGTTATCGCTTTAAAATTTTGAGATAGTTTCTTCCAACAGATCAAAATATACCCTAAATCTCTAGTGTATGGTTTTTTTCTACTCCCCTGCCTGGTCACATTCTCTCCTTTTTCTTTTTTTTTTTTATATCCTCTTCTTTCTTTTTTCAAACAACTTATCAATTCCTTTTATAAAGTTTTTTTATAATTTCCATCTTTACAGTCATATTCCATCCCTTCATCATATCAACCCTTATTTTTGTACATATATAAGTTTTTCTTTCTTTAAAATTTTGGGAGGCACTTTCTTCTAACAGACCAAAATACACCCAAAATCTAGTGTGTGGCACTGATCTATATACCAGCGTGATCATATTTGATCATATTCTGTTTTTTTGTTTTGTTTTGTTCTGTTTTTGTTTGTATTTATCTTTATCTTTTTCTTTTTCTCTTTCTTTCTTTTTCCGTTTTGCTCTCTTTCCCTTTCTTTTCCCACTGCTTCAGGTCTTTTCTGATTTGTTTAGAGTATATTTTCTTGGGACATTGTTACCCTGTTAGCATTTTGTTCTCTCATTAATTTATTCTCCTCTGGACAAAATGACAGACGGACAAAATCACCTCAACAAAAAGAACAAGCGGTAGTACCGACTGCCAGGGACCTACTCAATACGGACATTAGTACGATGTCAGATATAGAGTTCAGAATCATCACTTTAAAGATAGTAGCTGGGCTTGAAAAAAACATGGAAGTTATTAGAGAAACCCTTTTCGGAGAGGTAAAAGAACTAAAATCTTACCAAGTAGAAATCAAAAAGGCTATTAATATGGGGGCACTAACTGCTAGGATAAATGAGGCAGAAGAGAGAATCAGTGATATAGAATCAGTGATATAGAAGACCAAATGATGGAAAATAAAGAAGCTGAGAAAAAGAGAGATAAACAACTACTAGATTAAGAGGGCAGAATTCGAGAGATAAGCGATACGATAAGACGAAACAACATTAGAATAATTGGGATCTGAGAAGAAGAAGAAAGAGAGAGAGGGGCAGAAGGTATAATGGAGCAAATTATAGCAGAGAACTTCCCTAATTTGGGGAAGGAAACAGGCATCAAAATCCAGGGAGCACAGAGAACCCCTCTCAAAATCAATAAAAATAGGTCAACACCGCAACATCTAATAGTAAAACTTACGAGTCTCAGAGATAAAGAGAAAATCCTGAAAGCAGCTCGGGAGAAGAGATATGTAACCTACAATGGTAGAAACATTAGATTGGCAACAGACCTATCCACAGAGACCTGGCAGGCCAGAAAGGACTGGCAGGATATATTCAGAGCACTAAATGAGAAAAATATGCAGCCAAGAATACTATATCCAGCTAGGCTGTCATTGAAAATAGAAGGAGAGATAAAAAGCTTCCAGGACAAACAAAAACTAAACCAATTTGCAAACATGAAACCAGCCCTACAAGAAATCTTGAAAGGGGTCCTCTAAGCAAAGAGAGAGCCTAAAAGCAACACAGACCAGAAAGGAACACAGACAATATACAGTAACAGTCACCTTACAGGCAATACAATGGCACTAAATTCCTATCTTTCAATAGTCACCCTGAATGTAAATGGGCTAAATGCCCCAATCAAAAGACACAGGCTATCAGATTGGATTAAAAACAAGACCCACCGATATGCTGTCTGCAAGAGACTCATTTTAGACCCAAAGACACCCCCAGATTGAAAGTAAGGGGGTGGAAAACCATTTACCATGCTAATGGACACCAAAAGAAAGCTGGGGTGGCAATCCTTATATCAGACAAATTAGATTTTAAACCAAAGACTGTAATAAGAGACGAGGAAGGACACTATATCCTACTTAAAGGGTCTATCCAACAAGAAGATCTAACAATTGTAAATATCTATGCCCCTAACATGGGAGCAGCCAATTATATAAGGCAATTAATAACAAAAGCAAAAAAAACACATTGACAACAATACAATAATAGTGGGGTACTTTAACACCCCCCTCACTGAAATGGACAGATCATCTAAGCAAAAGATCAACAAGGAAATAAAGGCTTTAAATGACACACTGGACCAAATGGACTTCACAGACATATTCAGAACATTCCATCCCAAAGCAACGGAATACACATTCTTCTCTAGTGCCCATGGAACATTCTCCAGAATCGATCACATCCTAGGTCATAAATCAGGTCTCAACCGGTACCAAAAGACTGGGATCATTCCCTGCATCTATTCGGACCACAATGCTTTGAAACTAGACTCAAACACAAGAGGAAAGTCGGAAAGAACTCAAGTACATGGAGGCTAAAGAGCATCCTACTGAAGAATGAATGGGTCAACCAGGAAATTAAAGAAGAATAAAAAAATTCATGGAAACCAATGAAAATGAAAACACAACTGTTCAAAATCTTTCGGATGCAGCAAAGGCAGTCCTAAGAGGAAAGTATATAGCAATATAAGCCTTTCTCAAGAAACAAGAAAGGTCTCAAGTACACAACCTAACCCTACACCTAAAGGAGCTGGAGAAAGAACAGCAAATAAAGCCTAAACCCAGCAGGAGAAGGGAAATAATAAAGATCAGAGCAGAAATCAATGAAATAGAAACCAAAACAACAGTAGAACAGATCAACGAAACTAGGAGCTGGTTCTTTGAAAGAATTAACAAGATTGATAAACCCCTGGCCAGACTTATCAAAAAGAAAAGAGAAATGACCCAAATCAACAAATTCATGAATGAAAGAGGAGAGATCACAACCAACACCAAAGAAATACAAACAATTATAAGAACATATTATGAGCAACTCTATGCCAGCAAATTAGATAATCTGGAAGAAATGGATGCATTCCTAGAGATGTATCAACTACCAAAACTGAACCAGGAAGAAAGAGAAAACCTGAACAGACCTATAACCACTAAGGAAATTGAAGCAGTCATCAAAAATCTCCCAAAAAACAAAAGCCCAGGGCCAGATGGCTTCCCAGGGGAATTCTACCAAACATTTCAAGAACAATTAATACCGATTCTTCTGAAACTGTTCCAAAAAATAGAAATGGAAGGAAAACTTCCAAACTCGTTTTATGAGGCCACCATTACCTTGATCCCAAAACCAGACAAAGACCCCATCAAAAAGGAGAATTACAGACCAATATCCCTGATGAACATGGATGCAAAAATTCTCACCAAAATACTAGCCAATAGGATCCAACAGTACATTAAAAGGATTATTCACCACGACTAAGTGGGATTTATCCCTGGGCTGCAAGGTTGGTTCAACATCCGCAAATCAATCAACGTGATACAATACATTAACAAAAGAAAGAACAAGAACCGTATGATCCTCTCAATAGATGCAGAAAAAGCATTTGACAAAGTACAGCATCCTTTCTTGATCAAAACTCTTCAGAGTATAGGCATAGAGGGTACATACCTCAATATCATAAAAGCCATCTATGAAAAACCTACAGCGAATATCATTCTCAATGGGGAAAAACTGAGAGCTTTCCCCCTAAGGTCAGGAATGCGGCAGGGGTGTCCACTATCACCACTGCTATTCAACATAGTATTAGAAGTCCTAGCCACAGCAATCAGACAACAAAAAGAAATCAAAGGCATCCAAATCAGCAAAGAAGAAGTCAAACTCTCACTCTTTGCCAATGATATGATACTTTATGTGGAAAACCCCAAAGACTCCACCCCAAAACTGCTAGAACTCATACAGGAATTCAGTAAAGTGGCAGGATAGAAAATCAATGCACAGAAGTCAGTGGCATTCCTATACACCAACAATAAGACAGAAGAAAGAGAAATTAAGAGTCGATCCCATTTACAATTGCACCCAAAACCATAAGATACCTAGGAATATATCTAACCAAAGAGGCAAAGGATCTGTACTCAGAAAACTATAAAATACTCATGAAAGAAATTGAGGAAGACACAAAGAAATGGAAAAACGTTCCATGCTCATGGATTGGAAGAACAAATATTGTGAAGGTGTCAATGCTACCTAGAGCAATCTACACATTCAATGCAATCCCCATCAAAATACCATCCACTTTTTTCAAAGAAATGGAACAAATAATCCTAAAATTTGTATGGAATCAGAAAAGACCCCCGAATAGCCAGAGGAATGTTGAAGAAGAAAAGCAAAGCTGGCAGCATCACAATTCTGGACTTCAAGCTCTATTACAAAGCTGTCATCATCAAGACAGTATGGTACTGGCACAAAAACAGACACATAGATCAATGGAACAGAATAGAGAGCCCAGTAATGGACCCTCAAGTCTATGGTCAACTAATCTTCAACAAAGCAGGAAAGAATGTCCAATGGAAAAAAGACAGTCTCTTCAACAAATGGTGTTGGGAAAACTGGATAGCCACATGCAGAAGAATGAAACTGGACCATTTCCTTACACCACACACAAAAAGAGACTCCAAATAGTTGAAAGACCTAAATGTGAGACAGGAGTCCATCAAAATCCTAAAGGAGAACACAGGCAGCAACCTCTTTGACCTCAGCCGCAGCAACTTCTTCCTAGAAACCTCGCCAAAGGCCAGGGAAGCAAGGGCAAAAATGAACTATTGGGACTTCATCAAGATAAAAAGGTTTTACACAGCAAAAGAAACAGTCAACAAAACCAAAAGACAACTGACAGAATGGGAGAAGATATTTGCAAATGACCTATCATATAAAGGGCTAGTATTCAAAATCTATAAAGAACTTATCAAACTCAACACCCATAGAACAAAGAATCCAATCAAGAAATGGGCAAAAGACATGAACAGACATTTTTCCAAAGAAGACATCCAAATGGCCAACAGACACATGAAAAAGTGCTCAACATCACTTGGCATCAGGGAAATCCAAATCAAAACATCAATGAGATACCACCTCACACCAGTCAGAATGGCTAAAATTAACAAGTCAGGAAATGACAGATGTTGGCGGGGATGCGGAGAAAGGGGAACCCTCCTACACTGTTGGTGGGAATGCAAGCTGGTGCAGCCACTCTGGAAAACAGTATGGAGGTTCTTCAAAAGGTTGAAAATAGAGCTACGATACGATCCAGCAATTGCACTACTGGGTATTTACCCCAAAGATACAAAAGTAGGGATCAGAAAGTGTACATGCACCCCGATGTTTATAGCAGCAATGTCCACAATAGCCAAACTGTGGAAAGAGTCAAGATGTCCATCGACAGATGAATGGATAAAGAAGAAGTGGTACATATATACAATGGAATATTATGCAGCCATCAAAAGGAATGAGATCTTGCCATTTGCAACGATGTGGATGGAACTGGAGGGTATTATGCTGAGCGAAATAAGTCAAACAGAGAAAGACATGTATCATATGACCTCACTGATATGAGGAATTCTTAATCTCAGGAAACAAACTGAGGGTTGCTGGAGTGGGGGTGTGGTGGGAGGGATGGGGTGACTGCGTGATAGACACTGGGGAGGGTATGTGCTCTGGTAAGCACTGTGAATTGTGCAAGACTGTTGAATCTCGGATCTGTACCTATGAAACAAATAATGCAATATATGTTAAGAAAAAAAAAAGAAGAAGAAGATAGCAGGAAGGGAAGAATGAAGGGGGGGAAATCAGAGGAGTAGACGAACCATGAGAGACGATGGACTCTGAAAAACAAACTGAGGGTTCTAGAGGGGAGGGGGGGAGGATGGGTTAGTCTGGTGATGGGTATTAAAGAGGGCACGTTCTGCATGGAGCACTGGGTGTTATGCACAAACAATGAATCATGGAACACTACATCTAAAACTAATGATGTAACGTATGGGGATTAACATAACAATAAAAAAATTTTTTTACAAAGCCATATATCATGCTGAAAAGAGAGTGAGTGGTTAGAGAGATGCACTACTGGTCTAAGTTGAATAAAGAAAGAATTGAAATCATGAAGTAGAGAATACTGGAAGAAAGGGCAAAGGAAAAACTGCCACTTCAAAGAGGGCATGAAGAGGTTGGGATAAGAGATTATTGTTGTTTAACATTTCAGGAGTTAAAGTGGTACCTGCAATAACTACCACATGGTTTTGGTAGTCAAATAGCTGGAATAAAGAAAATTGTTGGAGCCCATGAGGTCAGGAAGATTTGAGGCTGATATAGATCATCCACTTATCTAGAACAACAACAAAAGCTGAAAGAGAAGTGAAAATAATGGCCAGGAGCAAAAGTCCTTGATGAATATGAGGGAATAACCATGAGTTCAGGAAATGGAGGCATCCAGAGCTATATGACATATATGACATAGCCAAACACCATGAGCCTCCTAGGTAGAGCTGTTTTATAAAAGGCAGGAGGGTAGAGCAATGGTTTATATGTGACAACAGGAAAAGAAAATAATGTCAACAGAACCTCCAGGACCTTTCAGGCACATGATAGAAGAGAACAGCCAGGTTTAGAGAAGAAAATGGTATCCAGGCAGAAGGGCCAGAATTATGCTAAGAGTTTGAGAGCAAAGATCCCATGGAAAAATGTGGAGATAGAACCAGAAGAGAGTAAGCTCTATGCAGAATAAGGATGACAATATTTTTTTTAAAAGATTTTATTTATTTTATTTATTTATTTGACAGAGACACAGCGAGAGAGGGAACACAAGCAGTGGGGAGTGGGAGAAGGAGAAGCAGGCTTCCCACAGAGCAGGGAGCCCTATGCAGGGCTCGATCCCAGGACCCCGGGATCATAACCTGAGCCGAAGGCAGACGCTTAACGACTGAGTCACCCAGGAGACTGGCATATTTTAAAGCAAGTCCGGCAATATTTTTTAAAGTAATCTGAAGATGGAGGCTCTTGCCTTTTACTTACATGTCAACAATGATAGGATGAGGGTCACCTGAAAAATTATGGTGTCACACTTCACAATGGACATGGGATGTCAGAGGCCTTACGAGGTTGTTGTCTTCATCTTATGTGAATTAGTTGTTGAGGCTCTGTTTAGGTAGTCTTAAAGGGAATATATGGTAACAAAAACAGAGTATATACTCTCTGATCCCTGTCTCTGAGGGGCCCACAGGGAAGGAGCAGAGACAACCTGAGAAACAAATACCTGCTTACATGGTAGAATGATATGATTGCTCTGATGGATTTCAGGAATCCTGCCCTCACCTGGTTTCTCCCATCCTTCCTTGGAAGTGTTCTCCATTGCATCTTTTATAGTCCTCTCTTTTTTAAAAAGAGTTTTTCATGTGCATGCTACCTTGCTTGAGCAATGAGGTAGGAAGGAGGGAGGATGGAGTAGCAAGTGACTGGTCCTAAAAAACAGTTGCTAACACACTGGCAGACATTCACAATCTTGGGTGTGAAATTATGTAGAGTGACAGCAGGAACTGGGACAGAAATGAAAATTATTACCCAGTGCAAAAGTCCCAAAGAACCTGAAGTTCAAGAGATTGCAGTTTTATCTCTCTTCCTTGAAAAAGAGAAATGGCACTTATTGAGGGTTACTTTCGTGGTAATGGAGATGGAGTAGCAGCAGCTATGACTGATTCAGAGGCTCACTTTCCTTACTGGTAAAACAAAAATGATAAAATGTACATTTTATGTACAGCAAAGCTGTTTTGAGAATTAGATGAGATAATACGTATAAAAATTCATAAAATGATGCTAAACACATTGCAGATTCTTGAATCTGATAATGCATAACATATTTTTATATATAACTGTTCTCTCTACACTTCATTTTAATCCTACAGATGGCCAATGACTTGAAATGGGTTTTGTGGAGCCAAATATTCCACAAATCATTGCCCATTCAGTTGTCTTTTAACAATTCCCAATTAATCCTATCTCTCTATATATTAATTCTAAATCTTCAGTTCTCTCTAGCTAACAATTGCATCATTCATTCCAAAAATTAGCATATAAATGCTAGCATATGTAACACAACCCATATGTATATATTAAAATATGTGTGTATATAATGGTAGGAAATTAATTTTCCCTCTATTACCCTAAACTCATTTTGTTGTTTATTTTCAATTTGCTTTGTTCATTGGATTTTTAAACCAATTTACTGATGTGTCACCACCATTCTAGAAAGTAAAGGCTTAAAAAAACAAACACTCTCTAAAATTAAAATAAAACTTGCAGGGCACCTGGGTGGCTCAGTCGGTGAAGCGTCTGCCTTCGGCCCAGGTCATGATCCCAGGGTCCTGGGGTCGAGCCCTGCATTGGGCTCCCTGCTCAGTGGGGAACCTGCTTCTCCCTCTCCCACTCCCCCTGCTTGTGTTCCCTCTCTTGCTGTGTCTCTCTCTGTCAAATAAATAAAATCTTTAAAAAACAAATTAATTAAATTAAAATAAAACTTGCATCAAAAGAAGTTTTGTGTTGATTCAAAGGGATCATGTATCTGCCTAATTCAACTCCTGTCACATGGTTGGATTATACAATATAATTATACAAATAATTTTTTTTCTCTTCACGTGGAGGCAGCATAAAGCAGAAGGCAGAGTATGAGTTTTGCATCTGAAAAACATGAATTAATATCAGGGCTCTGCTCTTTACCAGTCCTAGGACGCTGGTCAAGTTATTCAACTTCTCTAAGCCATATTCCTCTAACCAGAACAAGGCGATAATACAGTCTTCACAGGGTCACTGTGGACATGAAATGATAATATATCTGGGAAGAGTCTGGAACAGTGTGTAACACACTACAGTTGCTCAAAAATGTTTTTTATAAGACCACATAGTTTTCTAAGTGTATATTTTTTCAAACATTCTAAAGATTTTTTTTTAATTTTTTATTGTTATGTTAATCACCGTACATCATTAGTTTTTGATGTAGTGTTCCATGATTCATTGTTTGTGTATAACACCCAGTGCTCCATGCAGAACGTGCCCTCTTTAATACCCATCACCAGGCTAACCCATCCTCCCACCCCCTCCCCTCTAGGACCCTCAGTTTGTTCTTCAGAGTCCATCGTCTCTCATGGTTCGTCTTCCCCTCCTGCTATCTTCTTCTTTTTTTTCTTAACATATATTGCATTATTTGTTTCAGAGGTACAGATCTGTGATTCAACAGTCTTACACACTTCACAGCACTCACCATAGCACATACCCTCCCCAATGTCTATCACCCAGCCACCCCATCCTTCCCACCACCCCCACCCCCACTCCAGCAACCCTCACTTTGTTTCCTGAGATTAAGAATTCCTCATATCAGTGAGGTCATATGACACATGTCTTTCTCTGATTGACTTATTTCGCTCAGCATAACACCCTCCAGTTCCATCCACATCGTTGCAAATGGCAAGATCTCATTCCTTTTGATGGCTGCATAATATTCCATTGTATATATATACCACATCTTCTTTATCCATTCATCTGTCAATGGACATCTTGGCTCTTTCCACAGTTTGGCTATTGTGGACATTGCTGCTATAAACATCAGGGTGCATGTACCCCTTTGGATCCCTACATTTGTATCTTTGGGGTAAATGTCCAGTAGTGCAATTGCTGGATCATATGGTAGCTCTATTTTCAACTTTTTGAAGAACCTCCATACTGTTTTCCAGAGTGGCTGCACCAGCTTGCATTCCCACCAACACTGTAGGAGGGGAAGCACCAAATTCTTAATAGTGGTTTCTTCTGGAAAATGAATTATGAAGGGCTTGGATACAGAGGGTGAAGATTTGACTTTCATTTTCCACTGGTAAAATTTTGTTTTGTTTTCATTTTTATAAACATAATTTCTAATGGGAAATTTAAATTAATGAATGATATTTCCATTTTAGAAAAAAAATGAGAAGTCCCAAAGGAAGTATAAACTCTTCACTGATAAATACCCTAGAATCTTGCAACGTAGACGGAGTACTCAATGTCTCAAATTATACTGTACTAGGTCTAGAATCTTGTGTGGGATCCTTGTGTCAAAGCAAGTTGGGGGAGCTGTTTCAGGGGAAGCCAGACAGGGGGATATACTAATACTTGGTACCAAGCTGTGACTTTCCATATTCCAGTTTGGAGAGAATCTTTGCTGGAGTATTTTTAGGGACTTCAGCAGAAAATAAACAAAAGGTTCTGTCTGTAGGACCATGAGTCTCCCAGGATACAGAGCTTCCTGGGTTCCACTTCCATCTGGAGTGGAAAGGGTAGCTAGGACCAAAAGGCAACTAGCCAAGGATTCTGGTCTACAGAAACTGCACACACATTATCAGGTAGAGCCTCCTTGGAGAACAAGAAGTCTTACTTCCTAACAAAAGTCATTTTGCTCAAGGATCTAGGAAACACTTGCTGTGGTTCTACCCTTCTGATACACTCCTCATACAAGGGCTCACTTTCCTGTGAGCACCTGCCACAGAGCCCCCTGCAAGTCATGGTTCCGGAGGCTGTAGATGAGTGGGTTCAGCATAGGGCTGATGACAGTGTTGAGGATGCCAATCCCTTTGTCCTTGTCTGAGGCCTCCACTGAGCCCAGCCTCATGTAGCTGAAGACACCTGTCCCATAGAATATGCCCACCATGGTGAGGTGGGGGCCACATGTAGAGAAAGCTTTCTTTCTGCCCTCAGCAGAGTGGATTCATAGAACTGCAGCTGCCACATGGATGTAGGAGGTGACAATGAGAATCACAGGTGCACCTGCCATGAGGATACCCAGACCAAAGAGCAGCAGCTCGTTGAGCTGGGTGCTGGAGCAGGAGAGCTGGAAGAGCTGTGGGAGGTCACAATAGAAGTGATTGATCACATTGGGACCACAGAAGTTGAGTGTGGCTATGGCTACTGTGTGGGTCAGTGCATTGGTGAAGGCTAAAGCCCAGGACACAGCCACCAATATCCTCTGGACTATCTGGCTCATTCAGGTGCTGTAGGTAAGGGGCTGGCAGGTGGCCAGGAATCAGTCATAGGTCATGGCTGTCAGCAGGAAGCAGTCCACACTAGCCAACTGATGAAAGAAGAAAAGCTGTGTGAGGCAGGCTCCATAGGGAATTGTACGCTTGTGGGACAGGAGATGAGCCAACATCAAGGGAACAGTGACAGGGATGTACCCAACATCCAGCATTGATAGGTTCCCCAGGAAGAAGTACATGGGGGTGTGGAGTTTGGGCTCCACCAAGATGGCAGCCAGGATGCTGAGATTGCCTCGACTGTGACCAGGTAGGCAAAGAGGAAGACTACAAAGACAACTGGTCGTAGCCCTGGTGTCTCCACCAAGCCCAGCAGGATGAACTCAGTAACAGCTGTTCCATTGGTCCTGGATTCTGCGCCCATGGGTCCCTTCCTCCCCCCGGAGGAGCGGCGCGGGAGCGCACTGCAGAGATCTGCTGGGTTTGGAGACTCCACACGGGGTCGGGTGCCAGAGATAGAAACGCGCAGTCACAGGCCGGGTGAGCACGGAGTGCGGCCAGAGACCGGGGAGACGGGAGTGACTGACGGCTTTTCCCTGGGGGCTCACTGAGGAGTGGGGCCCCGAGTTCTCGGCTCCTCCGGGGCGGAGATTGGGAGGCCGCCATTTTCACTCTCCTTCTCCAAACATTCTAAAGATTTTTATTTTCCATTTGAACTATGTAGAACAGCAAGTCTTTTTATAATTAGGAGAAACTGGCATTTCTCAATAGTCCTTTCCCAATATGAGAGAAAAGACAACCTTGTCAAGGTTTGGGGACTTAAACCATTTCTCAAAAACATCCTGAAAGGCTTTATTATTTCTCCTGCTTTGTTCCTTTTAATCAATACTGATACCTTAAATCAGTATAGTAATTTTCACTTCTACAAAATGCTTTCAAAAAATTCATCTTACACTATTCATATAATACCCCTTCAATTTGATAAAGACAAACATTACCATCTCCACTCTAGAAATGAGGAACTGAGGATAAGAAATGAATTCATCAAGGTCAAGCTGGTAAGTGTCAGAGCTGGGATTAGAATCTTATCTTTCCAACTCCAAGTCCTATGTTCTTTTCACACAAGCAGTTAGAGTAGCAGAATCCAAATTAAAAAATTGTATCTCAAAATTGTAATTTCATAGGTTATTCTACTAGATCATAGCTGCCTCTCACATTAGTTAATACTATTTTTAAAGTGCTAACTTTCCCTATGTGACACCACTAAAATCAACAATTTAATGCATTTTTTTTTAACATAGTCATAAAGTCAGAGAATGTCAAAAATGGAGGAGCCCATAAAAAGCATCTAGTTCCATCTTAGGGCAAGAAATCAAACCAAGAAATGTTAGGAGACATATTCAAGATTATACTTATTAACATCAAGTCAGAGCTAACCATGGGTCTCTGACCTCTGGTCCAATGTCCCTTTCTATTCTGATCTTCCAGACAAGGACAAGAATGACATTGAATTTATTTTGTTTCTTTGTTGAAATACTTATTTGCTCTGAATCTCTGAGATAATTTTGTGTTCTATTAACTTAAAATGAGAAAGTCAGGAAACCAGAATTTTTTATTTAAATTTGTTTAGCATTCTCTTTAAGCATTGTCCAGTATGTAAAAAAATAAATATTATTCATTTAAATGTATCACTTTTAGTCTATAAGTCCAGATTTAAGTAAATACTCTATTTTAATTAGAAAGAGAAAAAAAAGAACAATTCCTGTGTCATTCCTGGGATTTAAAATTATTTGCCTGAAGCAAACTTCACTTTAGAAGAGAATTCTGGAACACTCAGTCTTGATTTCACAAGTAATGTAAAATTTTCCCAATTATTCTGCCATCACAAATGTAGTAACTAGACACATTTGACACTGTCATGATATATGATTGTAACTAGATCTAATTAATATATCAGAATCTGTTGCAACATTCTCAGATTTACAGTTATTTTCCTTCCTTTCCACTTTTCTATCAAAGCAATAGAGCATAACCCAGACGTAAAAATTCTTTCTTTTTACATGCATCTTTGCAACACTAGTTCATACAACTGTCCTTTCTTATAACAGTTATTTTCTTGCACTTGGAGAAAGCTTCTGGGACCAGACATATACCATCTCTCTTTCTTTTGAGCAATTTAAACTTTAGAATTGGCTTAACACAAAACTAAAAGTTACAACTTACAAGTATAATAATTGCCTAGGAGGTAGGGTACACAAAGAAAAGTAGTGGCTTTCAAGTCAGACACATGGGGGTTTAAGCCCCAGTTCCTCCACATATAAACTTTGTGATCTTCAACAGCCTTAATTTACACATTTTTAGACTATGGATAATAAAACCTACCTTACAGAGAAGCTGCAATTATTAAAGGAGATAAAGTTTATAAATAACCTAATACAATATTTAGTATGAATGCATAGTATACCTTCAAGTAATGTTGAAATAAAATAATGGTAATGAAAACCTAACATACTGCAAAAGACATTCACTAAATTGGAAACATTGGAGTCAGACTATGCTGCCAGGTTTTATTACCTTCTCCTAAGTTTGAAGCAAATCATTCAAAAGAGTGGAGTGAATAATTAGGGGTTTTGTCCTAATTCTTTCATCATTCATTCAAAAGTTATTTACTGAGAACCTCCTACAAGCCAGGCACTGTGCAAGACACAGAATATATAGCAACAAGTTCTAAGATATTTCCCTCAAGAAGCTCCTAAGTGTGTAATAAGTAGAAAAAAATAAGTTATAGAAAATGTTGAGTGAGGCTATCTAGTTGGTTTCCCACCAAAGAGACCCCAAGATAAGGATTTGGGTACAAGTAATTTATTTGGTGAGGGAGTGGGGAAGTGGGAAAAGCCAATAAAGAATGCCTTGAATAATACCATATTGTATACTTGAAATCTGCTACAAGATTAGATCTTAAGTCTCACCACATACACACACACACATGCACACGCACACACACATGCACAGCCCACGTAACTATGAGGTGATGAATATCATTTCACAATGTATATACATTTCAAACCATCACATTGTACATTTTAAATATATACAACTTTTATTTGTCAATTACGTTTCAATAAAGCTATGGGTGAGATTCAGTCTCTACCCCACCCCCAACAGAAAAGAATGTCTGAGTGGGTTACCATGTGGGAAACTGGAGATAAATCTCACTGTAGACCCTCAGAGAGACAGTATAGCACATACTATGGAATTGTTCCACCAATGGGGGAGAAAGCTGGGGTATGTATCTACCAAATCCTGCCCCTAATTGGTTGAGGGTTGCTCCTTAGGGCAATAAGTGTAGTACTTCCACCCCACCCCACCCATAAGCCCAGCAAACACTTGTAGTCTGAGTAAACCCTCCTACAGAGGGACACAAACATTTGAGGCAGCAAGCTATCTTGCATGTACAGTAAACTATCCACCAAAGTTGCAGATTTCTGAGGTAGGCTGAGAAGGTATGGGTGGGGCCAACAGCATTTTCTGTAAATGGGTTGCCATTGAAGATAGGTTTGGTATATAAGGTCCTTTCTAATAGATAGCAATGTGATGAGACACAAAGTAAGGAAGTGAGCCATGCAAACATCTAGGTATAGAGCATTCTTTTTTTTTATGTTAATACATTACATCATTAGTTTTTATGTAGTGTTCCATGATTCATTGTTTGTGTATAACACCCAGTGCTCCATTCAATACGTGTCCTCCTTAATACCCATCACCAGGCTAACCCATCCCCCCAACCCCCTCCCCTCTAGAACCCTCAGTTTGTTTCTCAGAATCCATAGTCTCTCATGGTTCATCTCCCCCTCCGATTTCCCCCCCTTCATTTTTCCCTTCCTACTATCTTTTTTTTTTTTAACATATAATGTATTATTTGTTTCAGAGGTATAGAGCATTCTAAGCAAAGGGAAAACAAAATACCCTAAGGCAGAAGCTAGCTTGACATGTTCAAGAAAGCATGAGTTGGTTGAGTGAAGTGAGCAAGAAGACAGTGCTAGGAGGTAGAGGTCAAAGATAATCTGCCAAGAGCCAATCATACAGAGCCTTGTAAACCCTGGTAGAGTTTGCACTTTAATTCAGATGAGACAAAAATCCACTGGAGGGGTGTTGAGCAGAAAAGTGATGTAAATCAATTTACAGTTTAACTTTAAATCTGGCTTCTAATTGGAAAATGGACTACAGGGGAAAGTAAGAATGTAATGAAGGAGACTAGTTAGGAGGTTAACACAATAATCCAGAAGGAGAATTTAGTATCAGTGGAAATGGTGAGAAGGGAACAGATTTGGGATATATTTCATATAGTAGAGCAAACAGATCTTTCTAAAGAAAGAGAAGAGTCAGAGTTCTAGGACTAAAAATATAATCATAGAACTAAAAGCCAAAAGAAAAATTTTTTGGTCACTGAGAACTCCCATTTTTGATGAAAGCTCTCTAACTGCCTATATCAAGTACTGTTGAGAAAAAAAAAAAAAAAAAACCATGGGGGAGGAAATACAAAATACAGATTCACATCACAGTGGGGTAGCTTGACTCTCCAGATCAACAGGGAAAAAAAAAAAAGATTGAATTACAGGCTAAAGCATGAGAACCTGGAGATTAACAACACCATGAAGGTATCCATTTCCAGCAAGTACCAAGGAAGAAAGAGAGGAATAGGTTATCACTGACATTAATTAGAATTGCTGGCCCACAGCGATCATAAAAAGCAGACAACTTTCAGTCAGTTTTATTATTGTTTATGCATATTCTTACAATGAATGTGTTTATTACCTGCACCAGGGATGGATCATTCATATCAATCCTTGGTAGCCACTACCAGCACCCAGAAAATGAAATGACTATACTTAAGATGGTAATATTAGCTAACCTTTATTACAAGATAACTAGATGCTAAAAGCTTTAGGAGCTTTACATTTTTATAAAAAATATCTAATACATTAACTAATAATATTATAATAACATTAAGTAGTACCTCCTGTTACTATTCCCATTTCACAAATTAGAAAGCCAAGGTTAGTAGAATTTAAGAAAATTAACCAAGTTCACATAATCGCTAATGGCCAGGCCAGGGATTCAAATCTACATCTAACTAACTCCAAAACACAAGATCTTAATTTTTCACTATTCATTTAATTCAGAGTAATACAGCATATTTTAACATTTTTAGATTAAAAATTCAGTTTTAACATCCCACAAGCAAGTCCAATGATGTGGTTGTGTTTAATGTTACTGAGGCATGAATTTAATCACATGTGCTGAGGGTCTTGTAGGTGAGATATCACTCTGCTTGTGAGTGAGCCTCATCTCATCCAGTGTCCGCCTCTCAAGGAGAGGATGGGCATCCTCACTCATCGTGGTAAATGAGTAAGTTATATGAAGGGATGCCAACTTTTGGTTCTTTGTGAAGAAAAAAATGGACTCTCAAAGAGACAACTGTTTATGCTGTTGACAAAATTGAAAAGGAGTTGAAAATATCTAAGTACTAGTTTACCAGAAAATGGAAATTTTAAGTATTTTAAACTACATACAATGTTACATCTAGTAGTGTTCACATCTAGGGCAGAAACAATCATAGCTAGGAATTTTAGAAACACAAAATAATTTATCCAAGGCTAAGGAGCTGTGAAAAAGAGCTATACACATTCTGCTATATTTCCTCAAAAGAAATGATGGAAGGAGTTAAACAAGTATATTGGTAGCACTCCTTCCACAAACTGTAGAGGCATGTTCCCCCTGCCCCCAGCCATATCCTGTAACTTCCTCTCCATAGAGGGAATAGCTAATATAATTGTTCAAAATCCCAGAAACCATCAAAGGCCACTGTATGTTAAGAAAGCAGCAAGCTGGCCCTGGGCTGCTTTCTACATTTATGTGATAAAAAAGCATAGGGACGGTCTGGCCTCTCAGCAGGTTCTGGTTTTCTCTCTCACCTCCTCCACATATTCAGTAGATTGGCTAAATTGAGCCGAAGTCTACACCACTCCTAAGGCCATGCAGCTAGCCAGAGAGGTGATGAAAGCCTTGCTCAGGTCTCACGCCTGAGCCACAACTCCCTACCTCACCTTTAGCAGAGGTTTATGTTAGGGAATCAGGTACTCACGCAGCTAATGACAAAGTGGTACTTTGCTTCTCAATCTGCTATTGTCTCCTGTGGAAACAGCCCCCTTGGAAGACTCACAGCAGAAGGAACAACTGGCAGTGCAGGATTCATGACATAATACCATCAACATCCACCCCAAATTATAAAGCCAAGTGACAGGCTGTTTTCCAAGTTACTACCAAATGCCATATGTTACTTAGTGATAATTACTGCTTATGATAAAACCAACAGAAACAATGATAATTACATGGTGAAGCAACCGTGTTATCTCTCAGGCACCTGGAATATAATGCTTGTCATCACAGTGGTGACAAGAGGGATTAGGCTTCCCTCTGCTCCAATGCTTTCATGGTGAGATTTTCCTCTCTTGGATAAAAAGGTTCACTGTCATTTTAATAATATAGCTTAATAGGCTTTAGAAGTTCTGAAGGTTGATTCTGGGCATTTTTATTCACCCATTGACTTTAAAAAGACTGGAGGTGTTGTTCCCAGGTTGAACATACAGAAACACAAAAGTGAAGGCACAGGGGACCCTTTCTGTATGGTCTCAGGTAGGAGATAGACTAGTTACACACTTGGCTTCTAGGCTTCAAATCGGGGCTCTGTCACCTGCTAGCTATAAGACCTTGGACAGACAGCTTGTATGCTTGTCACCTTGCTTCTCCAAGTCTCATTCTTTAGTTATAAAGTGGACATACTAACAACTATCTTACAGGATTGCCGTGAAGATTAAATGAGATTATGATTCACACAAAGCCTGACATTGAGTGGGTGCTCACAAGTATTAATTTATTACTATAATGGCTTTGCTCCAGATCTTAGGGGAGATCTTCATCTCCCCTTCTTTTTCTCAGAGTAGTTTTTTAAATTTATACAAAATCTCAATACCCAAAAAGGTCAAGCTATTGGGTAAGAGGAAAGAGGACTAGAAGGCCACTTCACCCGCTCCTAGAAAAGACCTTTGACCCGCCTCAGCTAATGAAACGATTCTTCATGGTTCTATATGGTTCAGCTCAGTTCACCAGGAGAAATGTATGTATTGGGACTTGGAACCAAACTTGGAGCCAAACTTCAGTCCATGATATTAAGTATCCCCACCATCAAGCATTCATTTGACTTTGTCCTCCGTGTGGCACCTCATAGCCCTGAACAGGGGATCAGGGGTCTCAGGCAATTGACATCTTGAATTACCATCTACCAAGATAACCCTTTCACTTAAACACTGTTAAAAGACTGACGGTTGAACACGATGACCCTCCTTTCATAGGGATGAGGAAATGGAGACTCAGAGAAGTTGTTATATACCAAAGACTACACCATCAGAAAGTTGAGAATCAAATCCAAGTCTTCTGTCTCTAAACCTAAGTCTTTCCCTTGCTGCTCATTCGTACAAGACTCACATCAATGAGGTTGATGTGCTGACCAAACCAAAAGGTTTAGATCATTTCCAATAAAAGCAGTTTCATTGATCCCTGACAAAGCCACTCTAATTCAGAATCTTTCATTTTAATGATCATAAACAAACAAAAAATTTAGATTATCTTTTAAGTTTAAATAAAACAGGTTTTTAACACCCTTGAGCTACAACATAAAAAAACAGCATTTCTCTCAAATATTTACATCTATACTGGTTCCAGAAAGCCTATTTATGAGCCAAATCAGAGCAGCAGGGCTCAGTGACAGAAACAGCGTAATTGGCCTCCTGTTCCCTTTTTATGGGTTTCCACTTCCCTATCATCCAGTCAGAGTCCATTTCTCCTCCTCCCAGGAGAAGAAGTGAATGAGGAGCATTTCAACAAACCCTTTCACATTTTTGCTGCTTCTCTGGGCATTTTCTGCCACTTTTATAGGTTATGCACCACTGGAATCAGTAACCCTATAGAAATACAGTCAAGGGAGTGTGATGTTTGCTCAAAAGTGGACTTGATTTATCAGGCTAATAAGTATAGATAGAATTACACAATTCTGGAAATGTCCTTAGGTACAATATGAATGGTTTTAAAAAGCAGTATCATTTTCATTTCCAACCCTTTCCTAAGCCTCTCCCCTTCAGGAGCCAGCTCCCTAACATCTACTTTGTAAAGCCCCTCCTGACTACCTGGTCAAAGGGACCACCCTCCTTCTGGTAAAGTCTTCCTGCTTCTTTGTCTTATCTCGGGCTAGACTTCTCATAATTTACCTACCCATAGTAAGTGCCCAATAAATATAAATTGAAAATATATATACAAGAATAAACATAGGAGGGAAAAAAATCAGACTGATGTGTATCTAGCAAATTTTAAGATGCCAAGACTGGACACCTGGGGTTCAAGCTCTGACTTGGTACTCATTGAGGTTTTAGAACTTTCTACATTTTTATAACATTTCATTCACACAGTACTTCAAGCAAACGTGTATTAAGTATGTAGTTTGTAACAGGCCCTGTGGCAAGGCTCAAGAATACAAAATAAAGAAATAAAGGAGCACAGTGCCCAGCTTTGGTTTTCACAGCTTAGGGATGGGGACCGGTAGGGGGCAGGAATGGAGAAGAAGAAATGTAAATAAATATGACTATGTGGTAAATGCTATATAGAATTATTCGTGAGGTGCTATAGAATTAGAAAGAAAGATGCATTTCATGCTCCCTGGGGAGGTCAAAAGAGCCTTCACAGAGGAAGTGAAACTGGCCCAAAAGAATGAGTAATGTTTTTAAGGCAGGCACGGAGAGGAAAGACACTCCCAGCATAGGGTACTCCATATACAAAGAAAGAGTGGCACTTTAGGTAGACAGGATACTGTACTTTCATATGACTTCAGCATGAGGGGAAGGGCAAGAAGACTAGAGAAACAGGCAGGAGCAAATTATGAGAGAGCTTGTATATCATCCAGAAGTTAGGACACAATGAAGAGCCAGAGAAAGGGTTAAATGGTGTTTACCAATCACTGGTGAATTAGAATACATGTATACGCTGTGACATGGGCATCAGATCTTCCTCAGAAGAGCCATTCCCAGAAGGGCAATGGGGGAAGACTGATGAGCAAGTCACTGATTAGGCAGTTTACTTCATGCAGCTCAGAGGAGAGCCTGGCCTTTGAGGCAAAAAGTAGGTTTGGAGTCAGATCCTGGAAATACAATACAAATGAGGAGGGCTGGAGCACTGAGACCCTAACAAAGAAAGAAGCAGCCTATAAGAATGGAAATAGAGGAAGCCTGGAACCAAGGATCAAAGCAACAAATAGGGCTTCCTCCTTTAAGAGCCCACCTTCCAAGGTGCCTCAGCCAAGGTTTCCAAAACCATGACCCACAAGAGGGCACTGCTATCCACCACCTGGAAACTGCATATAAAACAAACAATAAGTATTTCAGAAACTGGGAAGGGACCACTGTACTCATGTCCAGGATATCCATGGCACAGTTCAAGACTAAATCTGTTTTGTAATTCGTGTCTCAGTTCAAATGTCACCCCTCATTGACCCTTCTATCTCTAAAACAGCCCCTCTTCATACATATGTCACTCACTGGGGATTTGTCATTGTCTTCAAAGCACTCAGCAATCTCTGAAATTATGTGGTTTACTTAATTACTTCTGCAGTTTCTATTTCTCCCCACTAAAATGGTGGTCACATGTGTTTACTGTTCCCAAGAGAAGATCTGAGGAAGTACATAAACACTGTGCTCGCTGTTAGGCAGGGTGTAAAAGTTAGTTGCTGCTATATATTCAGATGGTAAGTTTTTATTTATCCAGTTTTCTTTTTCTTTTCAATATTATTTCTATTACATATTGGCTTACAAAAATATATCTTCTATCCAAAGTTGGCATAAATATACTATTCCACTCCCTTCAAGATTTTTGCAAGCTCTAAGAGAATTATTTAACTCTTTTTTCCCTCTGAAAATTATCTTAGTGTATAAGATAAGGAATGAAATCAAGTTATTATATTTTGTACTGGCATTCAACTACCTACTAGTGCATTCAATAATCATTTCTTTTCTCATTATGATACTTTGGTTAAATTCTCAGGCCCTAGACCAAATGGACTTCACAGATATATTCAGAACATTCCATCCCAAAGCAATGGAATACACATTCTTCTCTAGTGCCCATGGAACATTCTGCAGAATCGATCACATCCTAGGTCATAAATCAGGTCTCAACCGGTACCAAAAGACTGGGATCATTCCCTGCCTATTTTCAGACCACAATGCTTCGAAACTAGAACTCAATCACAAGAGGAAAGTCGGAAAGAACTCAAGTACATGGAGGCTAAAGAGCATCCTACTAAAGAATGAATGGGTCAACCAGGAAATTAAAGAAGAATTAAAAAAAAAATCATGGAAACCAATGAAAATGGAAACACAACTGTTCAAAATCTTTGGGATGCAGCAAAGGCAGTCCTAAGAGGAAAGTATATAGCAATACAAGCCTTTCTCAAGAAACAAGAAAGGTCTCAAGTACACAACCTAACCCTACACCTAAAGGAGCTGGAGAAAGAACAGCAAATAAAGCCTAAACCCAGCAGGAAAAGAGAAATAATAAAGATCAGAGCAGAAATCAATGAAATAGAAACCAAAACAACAGTAGAACAGATCAACGAAACTAGGAGCTGGTTCTTTGAAAGAATTAACAAGATTGATAAACCCCTGGCCAGACTTATCAAAAAGAAAAGAGAAATGACCCAAATCAACAAATTCATGAATGAAAGAGGAGAGATCACAACCAACACCAAAGACATACAAACAATTATAAGAACATATTATGAGCAACTCTATGCCAGCAAATTAGATAATCTGGAAGAAATGGATGCATTCCTAGAGATGTATCAACTACCAAAACTGAACCAGGAAGAAAGAGAAAACCTGAACAGACCTATAACCACTTAGGAAATTAAAGCAGTCATCAAAAATCTCCCAAAAAACAAAAGCCCAGGGCCAGATGGCTTCCAAGGGGAATTCTACCAAACATTTCAAGAACAATTAATACCGATTCTTCTGAAACTGTTCCAAAAAATAGAAATGGAAGGAAAACTTCCAAACTCGTTTTATGAGGCCACCATTACCTTGATCCCAAAACCAGACAAAGACCCCATCAAAAAGGAGAATTACAGACCAATATCCCTGATGAACATGGATGCAAAAATTCTCACCAAAATACTAGCCAATAGGATCCAACAGTCCATTAAAAGGATTATTCACCACGACCAAGTGGGATTTATCCCTGGGCTGCAAGGTTGGTTCAACATACACAAATCAATCAATGTGATACAATACATTAACAAAAGAAAGAACAAGAACCATATGATCCTCTCAATAGATGCAGAAAAAGCATTTGACCAAGTACAGCATCCTTTCTTGATCAAAACTCTTCAGAGTATAGGGATAGAGGATACATACCTCAATATCATAAAAGCCATCTATGAAAAACCTACAGCGAATATCATTCTCAATGGGGAAAAACTGAGAGCTTCCCCCCTAAGGTCAGGAACGCAGCAGGGATGTCTACTATCACCACTGCTATTCAACATAGTATTAGAAGTCCTAGCCACAGCAATCAGACAACAAAAAGAAATCAAAGGCATCCAAATCAGCAAAGAAGAAGTCAAACTCTCACTCTTTGCAGATGATATGATACTTTATGTGGAAAACCCAAAAGACTCCACCCCAAAACTGCTAGAACTCATACAGGAATTCAGTAAAGTGGCAGGATATAAAATCAATGCACAGAAATCAGTGGCATTCCTATACACCAACAACAAGACAGAAGAAAGAGAAATTAAGGAGTTGATCCCATTTACAATTGCATCCAAAACCGTAAGATACCTAGGCATAAATCTAACCAAAGAGGCAAAGAATCTGTACTCAGAACACTATAAAATATTCATGAAAGAAATTGAGGAAGACACAAAGAAATGGAAAAACATTCCATGCTCATGGATTGGAAGAATAAATATTGTGAAGATGTCAATGCTACCTAGAGCAATCTACACATTCAATGCAATCCCCATCAAAATACCATCCCCTTTTTTCAAAGAAATGCAACAAACAATCCTCAAATTTGTATGGAACCAGAAAAGACTCCGAATAGCCAGAGGAATGTTGAAAAAGAAAAGCAAAGCTGGCGGCATCACAATTCCGGACTTCAAGCTCTATTACAAAGCTGTCATCATCAAGACAGTATGGTACTGGCACAAAAACAGACACATAGATCAATGGAACAGAGTAAAGAGCCGAGAAATGGACCCTCAACTATATGGTCAACTAATCTTCAACAAAGCAGGAAAGAATGTCCAATGGAATAAAGACAGTCTCTTCAACAAATGGTGTTGGGAAAATTGGACAGCCACATGCAGAAGAATGAAACTGGACCATTTCCTTACACCACACACAAAAATAGACTCAAAATGGTTGAAAGACCTAAATGTGAGACAGGAGTCCATCAAAATCCTAAAGGAGAACACAGGCAGCAACCTCTTCGACCTCAGCTGCAGCAACTTCTTCCTAGAAACATCGCCAAAGGCAAGGGAAGCAAGGGCAAAAATGAACTATTGGGACTTCATCAAGATGAAAAGCTTTTGCACAGCAAAAGAAACAGTCAACAAAACCAAAAGACAACTGACAGAATGGGAGAAGATACTTGCAAATGACATATTAGATAAAGGGCTAGGATCCAAAATCTATAAAGAACTTATCAAACTCAACCCCCAAAGAACAAATAATCCAATCAAGAAATGGGGAGAAGACATGAACAGACATTTTTCCAAAGAAGACATCCAAATGGCCAACAGACACATGAAAAAGTGCTCAACATCACTTGGCATCAGGGAAATCCAAATCAAAACCTCAATGAGATACCACCTCACACCAGTCAGAATGGCTAAAATTAACAAGTCAGGAAACGACAGATGTTGGTGGGGATGTGGAGAAAGGGGAACCCTCCTACACTGTTGGTGGCAATGCAAGCTGGTGCAGCCACTCTGGAAAACAGTATGGAGGTTCCTCAAAAAGTTGAAAATAGAGCTACAATACGATCCAGCAATTGCACTACTGGGTATTTACCCCAAAGATACAAATGTAGGGATCCGAAGGGGTACGTGCACCCTGATGTTTATAGCAGCAATGTCCACAATAGCCAAAATGTGGAAAGAGCCAAGGTGTCCATCGACAGATGAATGATTAAAGAAGTTGTGGTATAGATATACAATGGAATATTATGCAGCCATCAATTTACAATGATGTGGATGGAACTGGAGGGTGTTATGCTGAGCAAACTAAGTCAATCAGAGAAAGACATGTATCATATGTCCTCACTGATATGAGGAATTCTTAATCTCAGGAAACAAACTGAGGGTTGCTGGAGTGGTGGGGGTGGGAGGGATGGGGTGGCTGGGTGATAGACATTGGGGAGGGTATGTGCTATGGTGAGCACTGTGAATTGTGCAAGACTGTTGAATCTCAGATCTGTACCTCTGAAACAAATAATGCAATATATGTTAAGAAAAAAAAAAGAAGAAGAAGAAGATAGCAGGAGGGGAAGAATGAAGGGGGGGAAATCGGAGGGGTAGATGAACCATGAGATATGATGGATTCTGAAAAACAAACTGAGGGTTCTAGAGGGGAGGGGGTGGGAGGATGGGTTAGCCTGGTGATGGGTATTGAGGAGGGCACGTTCTGCATGGAACACTGGGTGTTATGCACAAACAATGAATCATGGAACACTACATCTAAAACTAATGATATAATGTATGGGGATTAACATAACAATAAAAAATAAAAAAAATTTAAAAAAAACCTCAATGAGATACCACTTCACACCAGTCAGAATGGCTAAAATTAACAAGTCAGGAAACGACAGATGTTGGTGGGGATGCGGAGAAAGGGGAACCCTCCTACACTGTTGGTGGCAATGCAAGCTGGTGCAGCCACTCTGGAAAACAGTATGGAGGTTCCTCAAAAAGTTGAAAATAGAGCTACGATACGATCCAGCAATTGCACTACTGGGTATTTACCCCAAAGATACAAATGTAGGGATCCGAAGGGGTACGTGCACCCCGATGTTTATAGCAGCAATGTCCACAATAGCCAAACTGTGGAAAGAGCCAAGGTGTCCATCGACAGATGAATGATTAAAGAAGTTGTGGTATAGATATACAATGGAATATTATGCAGCCATCAATTTGCAATGACGTGGATGGAACTGGAGGGTGTTATGCTGAACAAACTAAGTCAATCAGAGAAAGACATGTATCATATGTCCTCACTGATATGAGGAATTCTTAATCTCATGAAACAAACTGAGGGTTGCTGGAGTGGTGGGGGGTTGGGAGGGATGGGGTGACTGGGTGATAGACATTGGGGAGGGTATGTGCTATGGTGAGCACTGTGAATTGTGCAAGACTGTTGAATCACAGATCTGTACCTCTGAAACAAATAATACAATATATGTTAAAAAAAAAAAAAAAAAGAATAAGACAGCAGGAGGGGAAGAATGTAGCGGGGGAAATTGGAGGTGGAGATGAACCATGAGAGATGATGGACTCTGAAAAACAAACTGAGGGTTCTAGAGGGGAGGGGGGGTGGGAGGATGGGTTAGCCTGGTGATGGGTATTAAAGAGGGCACATTCTGCTTGGAGCACTGGGTGTTATGCACAAACAATGAATCATGGAACACTACATCAAAAACTATTGATGTAATGGTGATTAACATAACAATAAAAAATTTTTTAAAAAAAGAAAACAATCCCATTTACAATTGCACCAAAAACAGTAAAATTCCTCGGAATATACTTAACCTGTACTCTGGAAACTATAAAAAAGTGATGGAAGATATTGAAGACAACACAAACAAGTAGAAAAATATTCCATGTTCATAGACTGAGAGAATTTAAATACTGTTAAAATGTCCATATGACCCAAAGCAATCTACAGATTTAATACAATCCCTATCAAAATACAAGCAACATTTTTCACAGAATGAGAACAAATAATCCAAAATTTGTATGGAAGCACAAAAGACTCTGAATAGCCAAAACAATCTTGAGGAAGAAGTAAAAAACTGAGATTATCACAATCCCAGATTTCAAGATATACTACAAAACTGTAGTAATCAAAACAGTATGGTACTGGCACAAAAATAGACACATACATCAACAGAAGAGAATAGAAAACTCAGAAATAAACCTACAATTATATGGTCAATTGATCTATGACAAAGAAGGCAAAAATATCCAACGGGGAAAAAAGAGTTCAACAAATGGTTTTGAGAAAACTGGACAGCTACATGCAAAAGAATGAAACTGGACTACTTTCTTATACTTTCTTACACAAAAATAAACTCAAAATGGATTAAAGGCCTAAATGTGAAGCCTGAAACTGTAATATTCCTCAAAGAAAATATCAGCAGCAATTTCTGACATTGGCCATAGAAATATTTTTCTAGATAGTTCTTCTGAGGCAAGGGAAACAAATGCAAAATTAAACTATTAGGACTACACCAAAATAAAAACTTTTTATACAGCAAAGGAAACCATCAACAAAACAAAAAGGCAACCCACCGAATGGGAGCAGATATTTGCAAATAACATACCCAATGAGGGGTTATTATCCAAAATATATAAACAACTTATACAATTCAACACCAAAATCACAAATAATCCAATTAAAAATTGGAGAAGAAGGGTGCCTGGCTGACTCAGTAGAGCATGCAGCTCCTAATCCTGAGGTCTTGAGTTTGATCCTGATGTGTGATGCAGAGTTTATGTAAAATAAAATTTAAAAAAAATGGGCAGAAGACATGAGCAAACACTTCTCCAAAGAAGATATCCAGATGGCCAACAGACACATGAAAAGATGGTCAACATCACTCATCATCAGGGAAATCCAAATCAAAGCTACAATGAGCTATCACCTGACACCTGTCAGAATGGCTAAAATCAAAAACATAAGAAATAAGTGTTGGCAAGGATGTGGAGAAGAAGGATCCCTCATGCACTGTTGGTGGGAATGCAAACTTGTGCAGCCACTGTGGAAAACAATATTGAGGTTCTTCAAAAAAATTAACAATATACTTACCATATGATTCAGTAATTCCACCTCTGGGTACTTATCCAAAAAAAAACAAAACCACTAATTTGAAAAGGTATATCCACCTCTATGTTTATTGCAGCATTATTTACAATAGCAAAGATATGGAAGCAACCCAAGTGTCCATGGATTGATGAATGGACAAAGAAGTGATACATACACACACACACACATAATGGAATGTTATTTAGCCATAAAAAAGAATGAAATCTTGCCATTTGAAACAACATGGATGAATCTAAAAAGTCATAGAAAGACAAATACCATATGATTTCACTCATGTGGAATTTAAGAAACAAAGCAAACAAACTAAGAAATAGACTCAACTCTAGAGAACAAACTGATGGTTTCAGGGGGCAGGGGAGGAGATGGGTAAAATAGGGGATTAAGAGTATGCTTATTTTGATGAGCACTGAGTAATGTATAGAATTGTTTGATCACTATATTGTACACCTGATAATATAACACTGTATGTTAATTATACCTGAATTTAAAATTTTTTAATTAAAAAAATAAATAAAAAATAAATCAACTAGGAGATAGTGCCACCTTTATAATACTTAGTATAACCTGCCAGGAAGAGGACATAGCTCTCCTTTTATTCATATCTTCTTTTGCTTTTCCCACTGAGGCTACATAATTTGTTTCTATGAAAAAAAAATTGTGTTTTAGGAAAAAGTATTAAGTATAAATATAGAAGTAATAGGCAACATAGGGATGAGAGCATTGGCCAGTTTCATGAAAAGTATTTTTTCTCAGAAATTTCCAAGCTCTGCATTAATAGAATATAAGCAGGAATGCAACTGATTGTTGCAGGTTTGTTGTGTGTCTTTTATCTCCTGTCTTATTGCTCTCAATAATTTTAGTTGAATATTTAGGGGTATAACCAAGATATCTGCAAAAATGACTCATTCATTTCCTATTGTCATTTCTTTCAATCACTGAAAATGCTTTGTTGAGTGCCAAGTGTGTACTGCACACATTGGACACATGTTATTCTCTGCTACACACAAAATAATCAGAAACAAACAACAACAAAAAGCAGTCCTTTAAATTGTTCAAAATCTGAAAAGGGAAACACACAAGAAAGCCAGTGATTGAAAGCATAAGCAGAGTTCACTGCTAAGTATAGGATGTAATATATTTTCTGCAGAAAAGAGATTACCAGCATCTTGGACAGCATCTGCAAGAAAAAGAGTACCAGCTGTTCTAATACCAGTTAACTTATTATGCAGAGTAGGTGGATTCTGAAGGGCACTCAGGTCACTGCAGCAGTGACCTGCAGTGGATCCCCTGCTGGGCCACCCAGATACCCCTTCAAGTCCATGGCACTCATATTCCCAGTTGCTGGGAGTGTTGACTGCTCAGGACTTACTGGTGAGTCCCTCCACTAAAAGAGCTGCCTCACCCAAGGCTCTTCCCCTCTCTGGTTACACACTTGCCCACATCAATGACTGAATAACACAGGGCACAAAAGCTGCTAAGTAACTCAATCCTGCTTTCTCACTCCCTTTCCTGTAGGCAGTGATACAGGCAAATCACCACCACAGGGTCTCTTTCTCAAGAATCGGACCTATCTTTGTTATGCATTTCTTTTTCCTTTTTTTAATTTGTTTTTTTTGGGTGGGAAGGTGGTTTTTGATTTTTGGTTTTGTTTTGTTTTTGGTCTCGCCCCTCTGGTACAGAAGCAAGGGTCTTTACTATCATTACACTTCTGTATCTCCAACACCTCAAACAGCACGTGGTTGTGGTCAGTGAACATTTCCTCAATACATAAATAGAATTGGGAGCCTCCCTTGCTCTTTCCAGGTCCACCAATGGCTGGACCCCTGCTCCCGAGGCCCAGAGGCAGCAGAGAGCTGCTCCTAACAGACTTCCTGTGCAGGTCTCTGAACATTACCTCTTCCTGGATTCCCACGGCTTGTGGAACCTTCATTATTTCCTTTTTGATCTCCCGGCTGCTGACACTTGCCTGAACCTGAAGTTGGTACCCTTCTCTCCAATTACCTTCTTTTCCTTCTTGCTTGTACTCTACTTCATCACCTAGAGTTGATTTCCTCCCAAACTTACACACACCTCCAGTACACGGCTGAGGCAAAATTCAGACCCAAAGACAGTTGATTTCAAAATTACATTCTGTCCACTTAACTATGCTGCCATTGAAAACATAGCAATTACAGCTAAGCTTACAGCAAGCATTTGTATGCCACTTTACAATTTACAAAGCACTGATATCTCACAGCTAGGTGAATACGTAATAACATTAATTACCTAGCATATGACCTTTGTTGTCAGTGTAGCCCCATCTCCTGGAAAATACCTGACCTGCCAGAAACCTCTTCTAACCACAAATTTACTTTAAGACGAATATAATTAAATTCCGATATCCTAAACAATAATCAAGTTGGTAGTGTCACAGAGACCCCCAAGTTCCCCATGCTGCCTGAACTTACATCCACAGCTGCCCATCACCTCACTCAGAGGGCTGAAGAGATAGGAGCGTCTTGGGTCATTCTCCCGGAGCCTCAGTTTTCGGTACCATCTAGCTTCCTCCTCCCACATGTCTGCTTGCCTAGTGTCTCTGACATGGCCTCAGCTGTACACATGGCTCCCTGGGTCATTTTGGAATCTGCTGCTCTCCCTTCACATCCTCCTTGCAAAAGAAACAGGAAATAACTGCAGTCCTTTTCCGTTCTGATGCCCTCCTGTTGTTCTTAGCTCATTACCATCTTCTTCTTCCCCAGCTGTTCCTCTACTCTAGACAGTCACCTCAGGCTTCCTTTGACATGACGTTTCCTAATAAGATTTTCAGCTTCTCCATCCACAACTCTGAGTTATGCCACGTTAGACTACATCCAATGCTCAGTAAAATTCTCCAAAGCGGCTGGTGCACCATTTGATCAAGGAGAAAACTAAGTCAGTGATTTACCCAAATTCACATTTTCATTAAGTGATGGGACCTGATCTTAGATTTCCTAGCTCCAGGGTTTTGGCCCAACCACTGCACCATTTGACATACACTGGCTAAGCTGCTACCCCTTATATATAGCCCTCAAGCTCATATAGCCCTCAAGACAATCCTATTTTCATGGAATAGGTAAATGATACTATCTACATTTTACCTAAGGGAACTGAGATTGAGAGGTTATACGTAATATGTAGTCTTGTCACATAAGCAGGAAATGGTGGAGCTGAGATCTGACCCAATCCTAGGTGATTGCTCTACCATGGTGCAAAATTTAGCTATAATCCTAACAGAAGTCATTCCCACTTGTTGGCTTTATTTGTGACATTACGTCCACAGGATTCACTGTCCAGAGCCACCATGACTCACACGGTATGTGTCTCCTATTCTTACCTCCTATTTTTTAAACTTTAATTGCTTTATAAAAACAGTTACTTCTCTATTCATCTGTGTTTTCTCAAGTAATATTGAAACATTTATTTCAGACAAATTCTCTCTTGAAAATTCTCTTACAGACACCATAAACATAGGTCATCTGCCGTATCTTCAATAAAGCAACATGTGAAAAAGAGGAATAGAACTAGTCTTTATCGAATGTTCACCTTGTATCACCCACTTTATGGGCCTCATGTAGTATAAACAACCTATAAAATAGGTATCATAAACCCATTTTACAGACGAAGAAATAAGGTTCAAAAAATATAACTCCTCCAGAATCACACAACTTCCAAACAGCAAAGAATTCACATTCAGATCTGCCTAACTCCAAAGTGGAATACTTTTCCCACCACATACGTGCAAGCTAATACAACAATATACTGTGGCAAGAGCAGAGAATTACCTTTTAAGCAATAATACAAAATTTCCAGACTAAGTCTTTTGCATTTCATCAGTATTTGCATTTTCCCCCCAAGACCTCACAGGACCACTTGGACATTCTTGTCTGTGAATCAGAGGCATTTTGAATGTTAATAAAAAAAAAAAAAAAAAAAGCCAAATACACATAACTCTAAAGCACCAAAAAGCAGACATCAGAATTCATCTAATTTGTTAGAAATACTATTTGTTACCTTGTGCTGAGAAAATCATGTTTACTGTGTATATTGCTGGGGGCAAACTAGATTTCAGAGTTAATTTCCCCTCATAAATAATACATGGCCAAGACAAAAATATGCAGGCCTTTGCCTCAGGACTTCATCTTTGGGCTACTGATGCCATCTATCGGGCCCTCTGCTGCCTGCAACCGTGTCTGCAGCTGGGGACAATGAGCGCTGAATGTCCCAAAACATGCCTAGACCTGTGTGTCTGTGGCTCTCTGGACTAGAAGAGAATGAAGCTTAATGTTACGGCAGACATCCTTTAAAAGGATTCATTTCAAAAGTGGAGTTTGATGCTCTGTAGTCATCATCTTGAGATTAAGGATTTTGTCTTTGAATTAATGCTCTGTAAGCGAGGTTTGATGGGACAAAGGAGCATGAAGGAGGGGAGGGACTTGGAGCTTCAGCTCACAATTGATCTTACTTCTTGCCACCTCCTCATCTCCCCACAGGGCTCTCAGCCTCCTCTGCCAAGTCCCCTCATTCCCAACTCAGTACCCTAGCCATCTTCCCTCCTTTCACTCCCCAGCTGCCTGCCAGTGGATCTCCACTCAGGGCAAAAACCTTCAGGTCTCAAAGCCCTGTTCTTCCATCCCCTCCCTCCAATTGCCTCAAAGGGCCTTGGAGCAGGGGAGGGGGAGGTTAAAAGTAAGGGAAGATCTGAGGATAGGACAAGGCAGTGCTCATCCCTGCCACAAGATAACAGTGGGCAATTCAAAGGGGGCCTCTCATCCACCCCCAATCCCAGCACGAGGCACAACCCTACACAGAGGGTGCAAACCACTGGGGGTTGCTCTTTACTTTGGAGGATTAGGACGGGGAACCCATGGCAAGAGGGGATTGACCACCTTGCTCTGCTAGAGCCTCACATTTTTATTTTGCACTGAGCCCCGCAAATTATGTAGCTGACCTTGTCCTTAAAGAAAAATACATGTATATTTTAATATTGAGGAATAAATGCTAATAAGCTGCTGTTACTTGAACTCACGCTTTTAACTTTTCCTGTTAAATCCTCTGTCTGCAGGCATTAGCACTCTGGCCTCATATTTATGCATCATCAATTATTTGGGCATGAGAGTGCAAACAAATAAAAACCCAATCGTATCAAAAAACAGAATATATATAACACTATACTAAATATGTCCTATCATATGGAACCATATGGTATTTCTATTTTAAAAACTGAGGGGGGGGCAAATGGGCCAGTTGGAATAATTCTAATATTTTCCCTTGTCCTTACTGACTCTTCTATACTACAGCTCTGTTCTGGTAGTTAGCACTGACAGGAAGGCCTGGTGGGGATTAGTTCCTTTTACAGACTAAACAGCTAAAAGGCTTTCTTTCTTTCTTTTTTTTTTCCTATTTTTTCTTGAGGAAATAGGCTGTAAGCTGTATTTTCTGGTGCCAGCCAGAGTGCTCAATCCATGGTATTTATGAAATAACATGCATCCATTCATATCTCAGGGGAAAGTCAAAGATTCACCCACTTTCTCTCATCTTTCTTCCTTTTTCCCAATGTCCATCTGAGTGGACTTGTACAGGCAAAATTAGAAGTTTTTCTGATGGCCCATTCTCCCAGTTCCAAATCAATCTTTTCCACCTCAGCTCTTCATCCACATTATCACTTGGGTGACCACTTTAAAGACAAATATAATCATCTCACTCCTATAGGTCTCCAATGTTTAAAGACCAGTTACCACTAAAAGAACCCATTCTGCCCCTGCATTCAGGAGTCCTGAAACAACTTACTATAAGGCAAGCAGAATATAGAAGAAATAATTTCACTAACACACACACACACACTACATAAGAGGTGGGCAAGGTCACAGTCCAAACCTAACTCAAAGAGAAAGGCTTTCACACACACACACACAAAAAATCATCAACAATCTGCCAATTTTGTACTTCTCGCAAATCCATGGAACAAAGAAAGGGGTTAAGAAGAGAGATTTCCAACCCCATCCTTTCAACATCAGAGATATTTAACACCTTGGCTTTATTTTCGAAAAAGGAAGTAAACTTTAAGTGTCTAATTCAGAGGGACCTAGTCCCTTGGTAGGAATACTAGAGATAACACAAGCTCATTAAAGCAGTTAGCTGGAAGGGGAGGCAGGCAAAGAGAAACTTCTGTGCAGAGCTCTGGCAAGCTAGCCGGCTGGCCTGTAAGAGCACAAAGACAGGATAGAATGGTGACAGGACAGCAAAGGTATCAGCAGCGACTCCAGCCTGGTAGGGACACCCAACGGAAATCTCTTCAGTAGTTCTATTATAGTGCTCATCAGACTCGATTATACTCACATGCTTAATTGTCTATCACCCCTACTAGACTGTGAATTCCTCCAGGGCAAAGACTCTTCTTTCTGCCTCAGTGCCCATGATAAGTGTAAAGTCTCTACCCCCAAGTGTTGGTTGGGGTGCAAAGGGCTTGAGAATACATATCTTTAATTGAAATCTGGGCCACTGCATTTTCTTAAGGCCAGTTCCTCCTGGAGAATCATGATCACGGCCATAGTATTCTTTCCCTTTCATACAGTTACCCAACTGCCAGTCCTAAGGACAGCAACAATTTGTTGATCGTGGTTGTGAGACTACTCCACACATTAGTCTTCCCCACCTGTTCAACAATGTATTATTTTTAGGACTAGCCCCAAATTACCAAATTCTAGCACCCTCCAACCAGGAGAGAGAAAGGCTTATGACCTCTAAATGGAATTTAGAAGCTTCAACCAATTCAAGAGACCCACCCAAGTGCATCCTCTGTCACCTGGAGCCTTGTCAAACTCTGACTAACGAGCTGGCATATTTCATCATCCATCAGTCTCCACCAGGCTCACTCCACCTGAGACAGCCTATTTTGAAGAAAAGGATGAATGAGCCTTCAGTGTGTAGCTCCCTCTTCCCCATGATTTCTGCCGGAAATACCAATATAGACCAACTGTCCAATTTTCCATGATCCACACCACAATTGGGGAACATTCTACCTGCCATCTGTCACTTTTTCTCTGTCAAATTTCTCACAAGGCAAAGGAAACTGATTGTGTTTTTACATATAAATTAAATTGATACCGGTAATAAAACACCTGACTGAGTTGTGCGAGTTAATAAATGCAACCTGTGCAGGATAACTACGTCTGCACAAGGTGGAGTGGCAGTCATCTATCAGCAATGGCAGGCCCTGTTGCCTACCTGCTCCTAACCTGAAGCTGATTTCAGTGGCCCATGGAGGGTCTATTTTTCTCTCTGTCCTACCCATCCATTTTCTTTGGAGTATGAATGTTGTGGGGCTGCCAAATCTTGTAGAGTGACTGTCCTCAGCCAGGCAGTGAAGTTCAATGAGAGGAGCCCCCACTCTGGGCCAGGCAGACTTGAGTAAGGATCCCCACGACTCCTAATAGTAGAGTGCACTTAGGTAATTGCCTAGTCTCCTCCAAGCCTCAGCTTCCTCAATATGCAATATTGCAATAGTTGCCTTTGAAGGTTCTTGTGGGATTAGAAATAAAGAATGTAAAGCACCTGGCTTGCTGTTGGCCATCCATAAACAGTAATCAGTAGCCAGACATAAGCAATCATTTGTGTCAGCCTCCACTAAAAAACTCTACCTCTGTTATTATTGTTGTTGCTGTTATTTTTTTTTTAAAGATTTTTTTTTTAATTTGACAGAGAGAGACAGCAAGAGAGGGAACACAAGCAGGGGGAGTGGGAGAGGGAAAAGCAGGCTTCCTGCCGAGCAGGGAGCCCAATGCAGGGCTTGATCCCAGGACCCTGAGATCATGACCCAAGCAGAAGGCAGATGCTCAACGACTGAGCCACCCAGGCACCCCTGTTGCTGTTATTTTTAACCATTATAGTAGATTATTTGGGAGTATGGAAGATTTTTCCAGAATGAGATAAGCAGGATTAGAAAGGTAATATCCACTTGGTGGAATAAAATAAAACTAAGAATCATCACTCAACTATTATTGAAGTCAAGCAGACTTTCTCCTATGTTAGCTAGGTCCCTTTAGTTCATTCCAATTATCTTATCTGCAGGTAGAAATAAGGAAAATAGGAATTTCAACAGTAGAACCAGACCTCACCTAGATAAGAATATTGCTAAAAGCCTGGAAGATCATTCAAGATTCAACAGAGCCCTAGCAACCAAGTTTTCCTGTCATTCCCTCAGCAACCACTTCGACCATCCCAACAGCTCTGCCATTAAGTAACTCAATGCTCTCCTTATCTGCTTCTGCTTCTGCTGTTCTAAGTGACACAATGTCCTCCTTTCCGGCTTTTTCAAGGTTTTTGCTTATACAGAACTTCTACTTGTTCAGGGCTCCTAATGCTCATGACTTCTCCTGTTTCATGAAGCTTGTCAACATGTCTCATGATGTCCTCTTTGTGTTCTCTGCCTCCATGGACAACCACTGACTCTACATCTCATATTAAAACTCCCCAGTGGAGAAGAACTTTACAGTTCAGTTTATCACTGTCATAAATAATCACTGACACCCGAGGGGGGAAGAGCTCTTACACCAGGCTACCACAACTCAAATATTTCTCAGCCTCAATTCAGATACCTAGCCCTTGTCCAGTGAGTTATAGTCAGGACCTCTGAATCAAAATTCTGCCCTAGGCACAGGGTGACCCCCCTCCCCCCACCCCAAGAGCTATTTCCCTCCACAGCAGACTGTGGGCTTGGCAGGCAGTCAGCACAACAGATTCCTCTTCAAAACATCTCTTTCCTCGGGCATTTTCATTCCAGAAAGGGCTTGTAACATTAAACAGAGAATTGATTACTGCACCAGAGATGGTACTTATTATACAGGATTGCTCGTTTCACAAATTTCAGAGTAATCAGAACAACAAAATACCATACCTAAACTGTATCCTTTGAAATAGGGAGTTTTTGAATCATGAAAGACTTTGTACTTATGCACAAATGTGATCAAGTTAATAAAAAATCCATTTTCAGGATAAAAGGGAAATTTTCAAGATGCCCCCTGAAATAAGAGCTCTGTCATAGAAGCAGGGTGTGATATCTAATTTACTCCAATTCTTGATCCTGTATTTGGCATCCCCTATTCAGTTAAGTATTTATGGACCATATACTAACAAACACAAGTGCTTGTTGATTGTTTTAATACCTATGGATGATGAGGGAGTTTCAAAATAGCTTTGGTGAATGCCAGGTGGTGAGCACTGTGAAAATTGGTAAAACAATTACATTTCATGCCTGAAATTCACACCTCTAATCGTGATGTTCTGCTGTTTTATTTCTTGGCAACACATCCTTAACTCATTCCCTTGCAGCATTAAAAACTAACAATTCAACAAAGCCAATGCTATTTGCTTGTAATCTGGACAAGTTTCTGTTTTATTCTGTCAAGAAAGAATTGGGGGGGGGGGCGGTGGATACTTGACCAAACCAGGAGCTTCTTTTTTTAATGTTTGGGAGCATCATACTGCACTTTATGGCAGTTTAAGGCAATTTGCATGACTTATTAAGTGATGAAAAGCAAAGTAACGTTGTTTTATGAATGATCACCAGGTCAGAGGACTCAAGGGTGACATACAGCAGCAGGAACAGTCTCGCCTGGAAATGCTGCTGAGGGCAGTTACGCAGATGTCATTCCTGCAAAAGCATCAGTCCAACAATTTCATGTCTCACACCGGCTGGATGGACCATATCTGAGCAGCCCCAGTGTGGTGCTTTCGTAATGTAGAATTCACTGAATGAAAGGCATGAAGAGGCTTAGTAGGTACATCCATGATCCCCCAGGCAACAAAATCCTTTTGCTTAACAAAATAAATTGAAATGATCTATTTAAGGGTCTGTCTCTCCAGTTAGAAGGAGAGAGCCCTTCATCTCTATCGCCTTAGTATCTAACATAGAGCAGACAGCCAATGAAAGCTTGTTGGGGTAGGGTTCACCCAGCTCAGACATCTCTTATGTGAGTTGCTGAGGACATTTAGAAACAAAAGGGGAAAATTAGCTTAGGATGACTTACTGGGATGACAGTGTAGAGTTTTTTATTGTATATGTATATGTGTGTGTGTCTTATATATCATGTATATACATATATATATTTATATATATGCATGTATGTATATCAGAAAGTCTATAAGGTGGGTTCTGGTATCACTGGAATGATGAAGTCTATTTGAGGGTCAACCCAAACTGTCTTTGCTCATTCACTGTAAATTTTCCTCTTATTAAAGACTGTTCTATACCAGAACTACCCCAAATTTGCTTAAAATTTCAATCCTAAACACTGCTAAGGACTGTCCCACCCTCATCCCAGTTCGTTCTGCAAAATGGTACTTTTCAACCTAACTTGTTACCTCAAGAACTGCCCTGGCCTGTGTGTGTGGGCGGGTTTCTCTGCTTTGGGAGGCTGTATAATGGGTTGGAAAGAACAGGGCCTTGGAAAACATATAGTCAAGGACTTATGTCCGATGTGTCTCCAGTTACTTAACTTCTTTAAATCTGTTACTTCTTCTCTAAAATAATCATAATAATAGTAGCTATGTAGTAGGGGTATTATACAGATTAAATTAGATAATATGTATAAAGTACTTAATACAGTGTTTGGCACATAATAAACTCTTTAAAAAAAAAAAAAAAGGTGTTACTTACCTGGGTACTTAGATGGCTCAGTGGGTTGGGCGTCTGCTTTCAGCTCAGGTCATGATTCCAGGGTCCTGGGATTGAGCCTTGCATGGGGCTTCCTGCTCAGCAGGGAATCTGCTTCTCCCTCTCCCTCTGCCCCTCCTGCCTGCTTGTTCTCTCTCTCTCTCTCTCAAAAATAAATAAATAAAATCTTTTTTAAAAAGTCCCACTTATTTTTATTACCATTTTTTTGCATTATTATATTATCTGAACATTCTAAGTTATAGACCATGGTACTGAATCTCTTCCTGCTCTTTGTTCTGGTAGGATGAAATGAACAGCAAAGCCACTTTTTCATTTGCATATGAACCAAAAATAGAGCCTCCCCAGGCAGAGAACACCTGATATTTCTACTCTAATACTGTTAAATACAGCTCCCATTCCTAACCATGGAAATAGTTTAAACTTAACATGGTATGAGCTACACTTTCCCAGTCTCAGCAAATGGGATTATTAACTTGTCATAAAATCCCTTAAATTACAGATGAGAAGAAAAGGTCTTGAATTCTACGTGAATCTTAGGCATCTCCTAAGATTCTCTCTTGGCATCAACCTAAACCCCTAATCCCAAGGACTATTATCCTCAAATATTTCATTTGGCAGATATTAAAGGACTGACCAGTGTAACGCTATACCATGCCTAATAAGCTTTTTTGACCAATCTCTACTCAATCAACTCTGGCTTAAGTATTCACCTCCATAGCCTGATGACTGAGGACCACTGAAGCTAACTGCTTAGAAGTGATAGGCCCTTGAAATGTGTTCACACATTTTCCACACCCAACAGCCAGGTTGTTAATCTGCCAAGAGCCAGCGGTGTTTATTCTCAAATCTTTTTCTGTGTATTGTAGGTGATATTGTGATCATGTTATTTAATTAACTATGATATAAAGCCATTAGATATGGGTGCAAAGAGAGAGCTGTAATACCAATAAAATTAAATAGAATGTCTTGAAAAAATTCAATGAAGGTGAGTCATTTTTAAATGCTATTAAATTAGTGGGCGCCTGGGTGGCTCAGTTGGTTAAGCGACTGCCTTCGGCTCAGGTCATGATCCTGGAGTCCCGGGATCGAGTCCCGCATCGGGCTCCCTGCTCGGCAGGGAGTCTGCTTCTCCCTCAGACCCTCCCCCCTCTCATGTGCTCTCTTTCTCATTCTCTGTCTCTCAAATAAATAAATAAAATCTTTAAATAAATAAATAAATAAATAAATAAATAAATAAATGCTATTAAATTAGTAATAAGAGAAAAGGTTTCAAAAAATTGGGAGGAGGGGCGCGTGGGAGGCGCAGTCAGTTAAGCATCTGCCTTCAGCTCGGGTCATGATGCCAGGATCCCGGGATTGAGCCCCCATGGCGGGGAGGGCTCCCTGCTCAGCAGAGAGCCTGCTTCTCCCTCTCCCTCTGCCCCTCCCCCACCCCTTACCCTAACCCCCACCCTGCTTATGCACAAGCACTCGCTCGCGCTCTCTCTCTCAAATAAAATCTTTTTAAAAATTGGGAGGAAAAACTAAAATTTTGAAAAGATTTTGCATTTGCTTTACTTGACAAATAACCTGAGTTTTAGCTCCACTTCAAAGAAATGAAATGTGGAGATTGTAAACTGCAATGTAGGTGGGGTTTATGCAAATAACATGACTGTGTCCTCCTGTCAGCAAACTCATAACCAAACAGAAAACATGACCCTACATTAAAAGATTGATAATTAAATATGCTCTTGACTGTTGTAAGTTAAGATAAAATGTTTAAGGTATGTATACCTCATTTTAATGGTATGTTAAGCAATTTTTTCAATTAACCAAAAAATATCTAATACAAATCACATGTCCTCAGGGTTGCCTTGACTATACAATGTATCCCAAGTCTAACATAGCAGTTGAAACATAGGGGACCATCAGTAAAAGCTGGAAGGCAGGAAGGCAAGCAGGGGGAGAAGAAGAATGGATTGAATGAATGACTTTGAGGATTTAAGTAAAAATCTGGATTTTAGGCTAACAAAGTGGCCAGTGAGAAAGATGCAACTCCTGAAAAGTGCATCCCAAGATGAGAAGAAGCACTTAGTTTGCCCCATCCCACCCCTACAAATGGTTTCAAATAAAAACGTTTCCTACCAACAACAGATTCACTATCTAAACCAAACTCCCGAGAACTTTAAGAATCTCCCAGACTATGACTTTCCCCTTATTTAATATTTATGTTCTTCCTCCTGTCCATTGAGTATGCAGGAACAGTTGGATGTTACACTTGTCTACAGACAGCAGAAGATGAGAGGACAGACTAAAAACAGCAGGAGGGGTTAACTCTGACTTTGTAATTTCAGTTCCAGATGTGTCTAAGGTTAGAAAGTTTTTATCTGATGCATAATTGTTGTGATGACTGTCCTACAAGGGAATAGGAAACCAAGGGAAAAGGATATTGATTGAGCCCCACCATGCCCCAAGCCCTGTGCTCGTCCTTTATTTAATCCCACAGCAATCCTGCGGGAGGCATTGTTCTCCTCATTTTACAAAGGGGAAAACAGACTCACTGAAGTACAGCCATTTGCTCAGGATCACTCAGCTAGTACAGAGAAGGAAGTCCCTGCACTTTCTCTGACCCCACCTTGCTCCCCAGGCTAACTCCTGGGATACCTGTGCCAGTTGCAATTGGTTTGTGCTGACCCCACAAGAAAGTCCAGAAGTTTAAAGTTTCAACTGAGAGCAGAAATCTAAAGAAAGACTGTTAAGTACACCCACTGTCTCCATTCTCATCACAATGCAGGCAGCATAACCGGCTGGCACTCCAAATTATGCGAAGCACTGAGGAGCACTTAAGTACACTGGAGGGTCCTTGTACACATTTGGGTAATTAGGATTGGAATCCTTCTAGCCACTCATTGACCAAAGCAATTCCTCTCACAAAAGCTTCTGCTCACATACCTTTTTTTTTTCTTTTTAATCTGCATGAAAACTATTTCCCAGAGTTCCACCTGAAAGATGACAGAGAACCCCTGGACCACCCTCCATAAAATCATGAAGGAGACATACTATACAAGGCTGAATGCAGAAAAATGCTCAAGAAATTAAGCTATTATGAACTTTATCACACAATTTTATTTAATCCTCAATCAAACCCTTTGAGAGATACTATTATTATTCCCATTTTGTTGATAAGGTAACTGAGGCTTCAAAGCCAATAATTTTTCTGAACTCACTCAGCAATTAAGTATTGAAGAGGAAATTAAAACTCAGGTCTTCATGAACAAATTTTGGACTCATAAGTGGTATTACTGCATCTTTAGCAATAGGAATACTAAAAGGTTGAATAATGGGCTCAGAAGTCAAAACATTATCTTTTGCCTCTAGCCCACACCACCCAAAATTCCCCTACCCAGATGTTCTGCTCCCCTTTGTGCTACTGTGCTCTCACTAGAAACTATTACATTCCTTTCACAAGCAATCTGACTTAAGCCCACTCACACTCCAGCGTAAATAAAGCTTAATCAATAAGGCTTATGCTTTAATTATTTATCCAAGTTGATTATTTAAGCTTAACAAAAAGCTTAAGCAAAAATTCATTATTTCCTTACTATGCAATTAATTATTCACATCTAAATTAAGATAAACAAGGCTTAGTATATCAGCCCTTGATAGAAAACCCCAGTCAGGTCTGGGCTGGCTCTGGTTCTCCTTCCTTCTCTCTGTCCCAGGCCCCAAGTGCTCCACTTTCCTCCTTCCCTCTAGGTTGCTACCACCCATCTCATCCCTCAAGAGTCTTCTCCCCCAAGCCCACCTCCAAAATAGAACACAATCCCTCTAGCAACCCCAGTACTTAAGTATTTGAGACAAATTCATAGACCTTTGTGTTTTAAGGATTTCCCCATAGAGTACAATGGGTAAGTAAACAAGGTAACATAGGGTAATATGGCAGTTTCTATTTTCCAACACAGCCACCACAGTATCTCCCGGCCCATATGCTCTTGTTAAAATGTGACTTTGGCACTCTTTTCATTAGGTAGTGAGGTCTGCATTCACTTCTTTGAACCTAAGTGGATCTTTGTGACTGCCTGACAATAGAGAATGGTGGAAATGATACCATATGACTTCCATTAAAAAAAAAAAAAAAATCACTATAACCTTTCTCCTTTCTAAGGACAACTGATTTTAGAACTCAGACACCACCCTGTAAATAAACCCAAACTAGCCCTCAGGAGATCAGCCAGAATGATTTTCTGTCCTCTCCACTCTCATAGTACTTTATCTAACTATTTTAACAGCTGATAGGGTAATATTATTGCCTTTCTTACCTCTCAACAGGATTAGCTTTTGAAATTAATCAGCTTTGGACGCTAGCTCAATGCCTGGTACAATTTTTTTAATTCAATAACTAAATGAAATCTTAATTCTTAGTTGTTGATCAAGGAAGCCTACCTGAAAAAGGTTGTATTTGAGCTGGGTATAAAATAATGGGTTGAATTGGGACATTCCAAGTGAGAATTCTGTTTGAGTAAACACTCAGAGAGCAAAGTGATGGTCATTTTGGTGGGGGGCAGGGGGGAGCAGGCAGCAAAATATGTGGAGAAGTAGGAACATAGATCATGTGAGAAGAAATAGTGAGGGAAGAGTTTGGTGAGGTAGGGTATGATGAGTCATGTAGTAATTTAAATATCGAATTTGTTTGCTAGCCAATGGGAGTTACTGAAAAGTTCTAAGAAAGGGAGTGTTGGTATAGTGTTTTCCCAAAGCTACACTTCCAAATTTTAAATCATTTGTTCCTGAAATAAGTGTTCATGGAATTAATCGTGCCTTATGTAACTGTTTGAACATGCTTTTTCCATATCTAAAAGTCAGTGATGTTAGGATTCCTGGTCAAAATCATGTTCCAAAGTTGTTAGAACAAGTGCTAACTCCCTGACCTTCTCTGAGAACCTAAGGATGTGCCTAGAGATACTTGACACCTTATCACAAGTTCTTGATGTCCCAAGTCCCGCAATGGAACTCTGTATGGAATCACCAGCCAGGCTTCCTGTATCTCCTGCAGCAAAACTAAGGTGATAAAAGATTACCATCCAGGGACAAGCAGCAGAATTATTAACTCCAGCAGCACCTCAGACACTACTTTGCAAAGAATCCTTTCCAAATAGCCTGAAGCTAATGTTTCTTTGACAACTGTAGGCTGAGATCAGCTTCCTTTATTTGTGGCTCTAAAGAAAAACTTTCTGTAACTTTTAGCATGATTTCTAAATGAGGTAGCAGAATTATCACTAAAAATGGATTCCTCTACTATTCAATTCATGTGTATTCATCAAATATGTAGTGAATACCTACTATGTGCCAGCCATTTTATACATACTACTTCATTTAATCCTGTCTTAATGTTCATGAGAAAAGGGTCCATTTTAGTGCCTATTTTAGAGATGATGAAGCCCAAGTTCAAGGACATTAAGTAATTAGGCCAAGGTCATGCAGTCAGGAAAGGCTAGTTTCAAACACAGGCTGGCTAGTTTTTTTCTTCCCCCTCTCTAGGACAGGAAGCAGATTGGTGTTGGGAGTACAAAAGTGAGAAAGATGTCATCCCTGCTTTCAAGAGTCTCACAAACTATGTGGAAGGTGACAGGTAAACAAAGAAGAAATAATTAAGGGCCAAATTGAAATACCAATAAGATGTGGTAGAAACATTTAAAAAAATAGTAATTACTTCTAGTTATAAGAATCTGGAAGACCTTGGGGCACCTGGGTGGCTCAGTCATTAAGCGTCTGCCTTCGGCTCGGGTCGTGATCCTGGGGTCCTGGGATCGAGCCCCGCATCGGGCTCCCTGCTCGGCGGGAAGCCTGCTTCTCCCTCTCCCACTCCCCCTGCTTGTGTTCCCTCTCTCGCTGTGTCTCTCTCTGTCAAATAAATAAAATCTTTAAAAAAAAAAAAAAAAAAAAAGAATCTGGAAGACCTTACCAAGAAGAAAAATTTGACATGGATTTTCATGATTGAACAAGATTTTGATTGATGGTGGACTAGAGAATGCCACTAAGTGACAACCACCACTGGAGTAAGGAGCTGGGACTGGGCTGTCAGACACACCTGAGTCCAACAGAAATCTCATAATCAATTCTAGATATTGAAGTCATCAGATAAACATCTCAAGAACTGTATCTATTGTGTTTAACACATAAAGCCATGTACTGAAAATAAAACTAAGGAAAAGAAAACAGTTGCAAATCAAAACCACAATGAGATGTCACCTCATCATACCTGTTAGAATGGCTATTATCAAAAAGACAAGGGGCAGCTGGGTGGCTCAGTCAGTTAAGTGTCTGACTCTTAATTTCAGCTCATGTTATGATCTCAGGGCTATAGGATCAAGCCCTATGTCCATCTCCACACTCAGCCAGGAGTCTGTTTGAGATTCTATCTCTCCTTCTGCCCCTCTCTCCGTGCCCTCAAATAAATAAGTCATAAAAAAAAAAAAAAAGACAAGAGAGAATGTAGAGAAAAGGAATGTAGTTGGTGGGAATGTAAATTGATATAGCCACTATGGAAAACAGTTGGAAGTTCCTCAAAAAATTAAAAATAGAACTACTATGTGATATAGCAATCCCACTTCTCAATATTCATACAAAGAAAATGAAAACACTAAAAGATGCATGCACCCCCATGTTAACTGCATCATTATTTACAGTAGTCAAAAAACAGAAATAATCTAAGTGTTCCTCAATAAATAAAATGTGGTGTGTGTATGTGTATGTGCATCTATATACATATCCATACAAAAGAATATTATCCGGCCATTAAAAAGAATGAAATATTGTCATTTGTAACAACACAGATGGATGGATCTTGAGGGTACTATGCTAAGTGAAATAAGTGAGACAGAGAAAGATCTCACTTATGTGTGGAAAATTAAAAAAAAAAAACAACAACAAACCCATAGATACAGAGAACAGATTGGTGGTTGCCAAAGGCAGAGAGTTAGTGGTGGGCAAAATGGGTGAAGAGATCAAAAGCTACAAACTTACAGTTATAAAATAAATGAGTCCTAGGTATATAATGTACAGAATTGTGACTATGGTTAATAATACTGTATTGCATATTTGAAAGTTACTAAAAGAGTGGATCTTAAAAGTTCTCATCATAGGAAAAGAATATTTTGTAACTATTTGGTGATAGATGTTAACTATACTTATTGCAGTGACCATTCTGTAATATATACAAATGTTGAATCATGGTGTGGTACACCTGAAACTAATATTATATGTCAATTATACCTCAATTTTTTATTTATTGTTTTTTAAAGATTTTACTTTATTTATTTATTTGAGAGAGAGAGAGTGAGAGAGAGCACAAGAGGGGGTAGGGCCAGAGGGAGAAGCAGAGCAGGGAGCAGGGAGCCCGATGCAGGACTCGATCCCAGGACTCCAGGATCATGACTTGAGCCGAAAGCAGTCACTTAACCAAGTGAGTCACCCAGGTGCGCAATTATACCTCAATTTTTTAAAAAGAGAACATTAGCATGGAAAAAGAAACAAACAACAACAACAACAAAAACCCAGAATATTAGCAAACCCAAGGCATCAATTTACAACGTGGTCTAAAAATAACAGCATGACTAAGTTTCCTTTGTTCTAGGAATGCAAAAATCTCTTAATGTAATTCACCAAATACAATACTCCAGGAGGAAAAAAAAAATGCTCATCTAAATATATAGAGAACATGATTTTAATTAGACTCAATATTCCTTTTTGATTAAAATTGTCAGGGCGCCTGGGTGGCTCAGTTGTTAAGCGTCTGCCTTCAGCTCAGGTCATGATCCCAGGGTCCTGGGATCGAGTCCCACATCGGGCTCCCTGCTCGGCAGGAAGCCTGCTTCTCCCTCTCCCACTCCCCCTGCTTGTGTTCCTGCTTTCGCTATCTCTCTCTCTCTCAAATAAATAAATAAAATCTTAAAAAAAAAAAAAAAACTGTCAGCAAATTAAGAAATGAAGAAAATGGTTTTAAATTAAATTTAAATTTTAATTTTAAATTAAATTTTAAATTTAAATTTAAAACAAAAAACAAAAACAACTGCAGCAAACATACTTAAAGGTAAAATGTTAAATGAACCCTACTTCAAAATCAAGGACATTAACAATCATGCCCATTATTACTATTTCTCTTTAACATTGCACTTGAGCTACTACCTAAAATAATGATAAAAGGAGAAAAAAAAATACTTGTGAGCATTGCATTGAAATGAAAGAAAGGAAAGTATCATACTTTGTAGCCGGTGTGAATATCTACTTAGAAAATCCAAAAGAATCTTCAGACCAATTACCAGAATAAAGATCTACTAATTCTAGAAAAACAGAACTTAGCTAAACTTTTAATTAGATTCAATATTTAAAGTCAATTTTCTCCAAAATTAAAATGCCAAATTTTAATCAAACCTCAACAAGCTTTTCATCTAATTTGACAAGCCAATTCTAAAATATATCTGGAAGAACAAAAACTAAGAATAATTATCCAAGTACACTATGTGGAAACATATATAATAAAGTTAACATTACAGACCAGTGGGGAAAGTACAGGAAAGAATTTCTTGTACACTATCTTATAGAATCATATTAATAAATTTGATAACATTATAATTTAAAATATCTTTGTATCAGAAGACGCCATGAAAAAAATGAAAAGATAAACCATAAACTGGAAGAAATATTTATACAACAAAATAGAATTCTTTATCCAGAATATACTAAGTTGAACTATATAAAACCATCATTTTTAGTGGTGAAAAAATGGTTAAACATTGACAACTCATTTGGTGGAACTTAATGTAAAGAATTCCTATGAATCATTCAAAAAAAAAAAAAGCTAAACAGAAAATGACATCAGCATCAGGGCTACATAAAGTCTCCCTCATTTTTGCCTCCCTAAATGTTCTCCATCCATCTACAAACAAAACTATCTTTGTGGGAGATGTAGGATTTAGCACCAAATGCCAAGGGATCTGGGAGCAGTCCCATCTACCTGTGCCTTAGGTAATAGGCAAACAGACCTCAGTAGGGCTGTTGACCTGGAAGTGACCTATGAACAAGCTCTAGCACCTCTCTACCACCCAGGTCCAGGAATCCCTAGGGGACACTGACTGAGGCAATCACCAACACACAAGAGAGCTTTTGTGGAAGTCCAGGTTTCCAAAGAAGATCCAGCACTCGAAGTAAAAAAAAAAAAAAAAATACAAGTTCTGATACACTGGAATGAGTAAGAGAACTCTTTGTCTTTAGCCATGTCACCCCTCTCCCAAGTCAGCACAGCTTAGGGCCCAGATAGATTCCCCCGCTCCCTGGGAGAAAGGAAGAGCAGATGAGTGAACACGTGGCTTCCCCCACTGTGCAGGTGTCACCAAAGAGGCTCATTTTTCTCTCGCCCCATCCAGTACTAAATCAAGAGCTCCATGTCTGGAGGGCTAGAGGAATCTGGCAAAGTACACAGGAATCTGAGAGCACTAAAGGGACTAACTGTATGATGGGCCCCATCAAGAAGCCCAACACCCACCCACGAGCTGCTGGAAGAGCCCCACCTACAGATCCTCCAGCTGACCCACGGACACTCCCAAGCACCTCCAGTGCCTCAACCACACACACCCACTCTGTGGCTGTCTACCTGTGCACCCTCCTGTAGGTGGCAGGGAGGGTGAGCTTTGGAAGATGGCAAGTGAGCACAGGGGAAAGCAGGCCCTAAACCTGTGGACCAGGGAGAGAACACACACTTGAGCTGTAGCGCCACCTTTGGGAAAACAAAAGAGAGGCTGTCAGGCTCCACCTGGCTCGTTTAGGGATCCAGAGGCATAAAGCTTTAAAAATTCTGCCACAAGAGGGAGCAAGAAGCCTGGAGCAGGTGAATGCGCGGGAGGTCCGAGAAAGCCTCAAAATCTCTACAGGGCAGATGGACGATATTTCTTCCCAGAAGTCAGTAAAATGGACAAGGTGATTGCTACTTCAAATGTGAAGACAGCAACATGAAACTCAAAGCAATATGAAAAAAAATCAAGAAAGCATACCACCATCAAAGGACCACAATAATCTTCCAGTAACCAAACTCAAAGACAAGGAAACCAACAATTTACCTAATAGAGAATTCAAAATAGCTGCTTTAAGAAAACTCAGTGAGCTACAAGAATACACAGACAATTCATTGAAACCAGATATGTATGTGGATATATATATATGTGTGTGTTTGTGTATATGTGTATATATATATATACACAATGGAATATTATTCGGCCATTAGAAAGAAGGAAATTCTGCAATTTGTGACAATATGGATGGACCCTGAGGGCATTATGCTAAGTGAGGTAAGTCAGAGAAAGACAAATAGTATATGTTATGACTTATATGTGGCATCTAAAAAAGCCAAATTCATAGAAACTGAGAGTAGAATGGTGGTTATCCGGAGCTGGGGGGGTGGGTGAGAGAAATAGGGAGATATTGGTGAAAAGAAACAAACTTTTAGTTCTAAGATGAAAAAGTTCTGGGGATCTAATGTACAGGATGGTGACTATAGTCAACAATACTGTATTATATACTTGAGGGGTGCCCGGGTGGCTCAGTTGGTTAAGCATCTGCCTCTTGGTTTTGGCTCAGATCAAGCCCCATGTCAGGCTCTGCACGCAGCGTGCAGTCTGCTTGAGAATCTTTCTTTCTCCCCCTCTGCTCCTACCTCTGCTTGCACGCTTTCTCTAAAATAAATAAATAAATAAAATCTTTAAAAAAATACTGTATTATATCCTTGAAAGTTGCTCAGAGAAAAGATCTTAAATGTTCTCCCCGCAAAAATGAAATGGCAATTACATGATGTGATGGAGATGTTAGCTAATGCTATGGTGGTAATCATTTTGCAATATATAAGGACATCAAATCAACAATATAGTACACCTTAAACTTACACAATGTTATATGTCAATTATATCCTGATAAAGGTGAAATAAAAAGCTAAGCACTCTTACAGAAAAATTACTAACAGACATAACCAGCATTTCATAAAAGTGCAAACAACTGACCAACAATTGAAAAGGCAATAAGCATTAGAATCAGTAAAACATAAATTAAGCCCAGAAATATATGCAATCTCACATGCATTATATTGGCCGAAATTTTAAAGATTGACAATGCCAAGAAAGCCAGTGTGGTCCAGGCTCAAGAAATAGAACAAAAAGAATTTTCACTCAGTGCTGATTTTCCATCTTGGAATAAACTACCATTATTGCTCTTTGTCCTCTCAATCCCTTCTTTCTCCAGGATAAGAGCAAGAACAGAGGACATTACTGGGCGTTAGACTAGAGAACTGGACTCTTGTAACTTGTGCAATATTCAGATTTGTTCAGGGGTAACAAGAACAATGTCAACAAAATTGCTGGACTCTAGTTTAAACAGGAAGCCTATACTTTAGGGCAGTAGTTCTCAAACTTTACTATGTACCAGAATCACCTGGAGGAGCTCACAGATTTACTGGCTCCACCTGCAGAATTTCTGATTCAGAAGTCTGTGATGGGGCCCAAGAATTTGCATTTCTAACAATCCCCAGCTAATGCTGATGCTGCTGGTCTGGGGACCACACTTTGAGAACTCTTGCTCTAGAGAATGAACTTTGATCTATCATTGGCTGAGAAGAAAGGAATGATGTAATGGAAGGGAAGTTAGCATTTAATTGTGCCATGTACTATGATGTGCCAGGCAATGTGCTTTTAAATAAATCAATAGTCACAGCAAATTCATAAAGTAGGTGTTATAAATGCCATTTCACAGATAAGGAAACTAAGGTTTTCAAAGTTGAGGTATTTTTCCAGTACCCCACATGGAATACATGACAGAAGGCAAGATTAAAATACAGGTCTGACTACAACTCTGATACTCTTTGTACTCTTTGCCCCATACTTACATGACTGTTAGTGAGACAAAACATCATCTACTACTGGTATCACTGACCAAGATGTAAGCAGACCACAGTTGTCTGGTACGGGCAAATGCATCACTAGTAAATATAAGTTGGGAGTGTAGAACCAACATAATGTAGGTAGAGGTGGCATATCAGGAAAAAAAGATAAAACTAACTCAGTCCTAAGGGTACTCCTAATATCATAATGAAGGGTGAGAAAAAACACTCTAGGTACTCCTTATATTTTTTTCTAGTTTTAGAGAACTATGAACACACAATTATGCTTATTTAAGCAACAAATACATTGAGGACAATTCATTTCAGAATGTTAACTTCTTAGCAAATACACTGTTTATTTAGGGTCCCAAAAGAAAGGATTCCAGTAGAGGTCACTAAGAAGACATTCTTCAATGGAGTAAACCCAACATCTTTATCCAGTCCCTCTCTGGTTGGAGCATTGATCAGATCAGAAAATTAGAACAGACAAGCAAACAAAACCACTCTTACCTTTAATGTCTAATGTTTCCATGACCATAAGTGCTATAGAATACAATAAGGAGTGACTGTTTATGCCACATTCCTCAGACTCTTCTTAAAGTTTAGGTAGAAAACCCTCCTCAGGGATTTTTGAAGCTAAAACTGACAGCCAGAGCTCTTTAAAGTGCCTGTGGTTTCTAAATAGGATTACACTAGGGACTGAATGTGTGACTAGCATTTTAGAAGAGGGAAGGCATCAAACAATGTGAGCATTTATTACTACTATTTAAGCTTTATGTTAACATCACTTACATCTCTGCAACTCTACAAAAACTCAAAAAGATCAAAAAGCTCACTTGAATTTGTAGTGCTTGCTAGCATGAATAACTCCCTACTTCTGGTATCTCTTTAAAGCAGTAAAAAAATACCAAGCCTTCCTATGTGGACAAAACCCAGATTTATAAGAAAGCACAAAATAGCAAATTGCAACACAGCAGAACCAGAACACAGAGGTTCAGGTACAGATGTTAAGGTAATCAGTTACTTACCCTGTAAGTAGATGTTCTCATCACCAATTCCAGTATGTGTGGCAGGTGGAGAGAGAGGATTCCCACAGAAACAAGCAATGGTCAGGACACCAGCTGGGTGTCCTATAATTCAACTCAATTCTGACACTATCTACCTGGAGATAGAATCAGATTCCACAGGTTGACAGCTCAGTCCCACAAGAACTGCCCTTTCCCCACATCAGACGCCAGTCACAAACCCAGGTTGTTATCTGTACTTCCAACCAACCAGCTACAAACGGAGGATCCAACAACTCAGGATGCCAACTGCAAGCCTAGGTGGTTCCCACAGTCCCCTCCTTGGGTTCAATTAACTTGCTAGAGCAGCTCACAGAACTCAGAAAACCTGTTTATATACTAGATCACCTGTTTATTATAAAAGGATGTAACTCAGAAACAGGGAAAGGGCATTGAACTTTCATGTGGACTGCTCCCCCTAAATCTCCATGTGTTCACCAACCCAGAAGTCCTCCAAATACTGTTCTTTGGGGTTTTTATGGAGGCTTCATGACAATGGCATGACTCATTAAATCATTGGCCAGTGGTGACTGGCCCTTCTCCCCTCCCCTGAGGTGAGAGCGATAGGACTGAAAGTTCCAAACCTTTAATCACAAGATTGGTTCCTCTCATGACCAACCCCCATCCTTAGGTGATCAAGGGGCATTTTGAAAGTCACCTGATCAACAAAAAAACACCTTTAGCATTCTCATCACTCAAGAAATTTCAGGGGTTTTGGAAGACCTGTGCCAGAAAGGAGAGGAAGATCAAATATATATATTTTTATAAATCACAGTATCACACACTGTCACACCATACTGAGTTCTAATATGTTATCCACTGTAAGCCACACCATTTTATTACAGCTTTGGAATGTAAGGAAAAAACCACATAAATATTCACTTTTATAGATTTAACAATAACCTTATTTATCCATACTTTTTCTTCAGTGTCCTAACCAAGTTTGGAGCTTAAGTTTTGGATTTGCATAAACTATGCTCATGATAGTGGCCTTTTCATACTTTTAGGACTAACAGTGCTATTTTCAGGCATGCAGAATATTGGCATTTCATTGGCATGCCCTTGGAACTTTATCCTTTTTCTTCACTGAGGGAGTGCCCTGAAAGTTAGCCAACGTCTCTTGAAAGTCAGCCAACTGCTTTTGAGAGAGAAGCTGTGTGGCACCTAAATGACAGTAGTTCAGACACATAAATTGGTTACCCCAACTTCCCACTTTAGCATTTTTATGATCTATTCTGAGAAATTTGGCAGTTTCTATTTCTTTTCATTGCATTGCCTGACATGTGTCAGTCATTCTTGTGGAAACAATAAAATTTTATCATATTAATGCTGCATTACGATGTATTTTTGAAGGCATTTAAATCAATAGTTAGAGATCCAAATTTAAGCTAAAATGCAACCCCTCAAGTTATGATATTGATACCAACAATTCAACTGAGTTAACAATCATGTGATTAAATAACCTCCATGAGTGGACAAGTGCATACATCTAAGACAATGTAACAATCCAGTAACAAACTCTTCTGCCTGGCAACTGACCATTGTTTATCTTACTTTTGAGAAGCATCTCAACCAGTGACTCATCACTTACATATAATACCCAAATAACATATTTTTAAAAAGCTAAGTAATTTGTTAAAGCTTATAAAATTACAAAGTGGGTGATATCTCTGACAAGGGAACCATGAGATTGCAAGGAAAACAGGCTGCCTTGGTATGTCTGCTTAAATCAACCATATTTATGAATATCGATATAAAAATTCCAAATAAAACTGTGGCAAATGGCATTCAGAATACATCATAAAAAAATAGAATCTATGTCAGGAATGCAAGGATGGTTTAAAATCAAGACATTTATTAATGTAATTAATTATATTATCTGATTAAATAGATATGACAATGCAAGAGATGTTAAAGTTTTAATGAAATTTAATACCATTCACATTAAGAACTTAAATGTTCTATGTTAAGGAAGAGGTTATAAATTATGCTTTATCCACTCAGTAATTATAGGGGACCATTAATGACACCTTTTTGGAAACTATATAATAACCCAGGAAATTAAGCATTGGAAAAACCAGTGAATGAAATTGTACATAAGATTATAATTATATAAGACGACAAGCATATAAGATTGGAAACACACAAACCAAAATTCTAAAAAGCAATATAATGTGCAAGCATTATGGGTATTTTTTCTTCTTTTTTAAGGTTTTAGTTCTAATATTTCAAAATGAAAAATATAACGTAATGTAAATAAAAAGCTTTATCATAACTATTAAAAATGTGTTGAGGGGCACCTGGGGGGCTCAGTCGTTGGGCGTCTGCCTTCGGCTCAGGTCATGATCCCAGAATTCTGGGATCGAGCCCCGCATCGGGCTCCCTGCACGGCGGGAGGCCTGCTTCTCCCTCTCCCACTCCCCCTGCTTCTGTTCCCTCTCTCGCTGTGTCTCTCTCTGTCAGATAAATAAAATCTTTAAAAAAAAAAAATGCGTTGAAACCACTTTCACCTTTATTCTGACTACTTGTATTCATTTTCTTCCTCATCCTCAGGGCAATTTGGTATATCAAGGATCCATGTTTTCCAAGAATTGCAACTATTTCATTCTGTACAATGCCTGTTTTATATCTCATCAGGGGACTGCATGAGATGCAGGCACTGTTTATGCATACTGGCTTTGAATAGTGATCACATGGAGAAAAGCATTTTGTCTGCTGTCATACTTAATACATTCTAGAAATAAAATTACATTCTGAATGTAAGATTTGCCAACTTTCCTTTGAATGGGACAAGTTTTTTGTTAGAAGAGATTAAATTGGTTTCCTTTTCTCATTCCAAAGCTCAAAACTCCCATGGCCTCATGATATGTAGGTATATAAACCAATGTATTTAATGCTTTCCCATGTACCACTCAGCCTGTCTTTTCACTTGCAGAGGCTATAGGCAGGATTTTTTTTTTTTTAAGTTTTATGAATCTACTTTAAACCTGAAACAAAGGATCATAGATTCATGGCATCATCCTTAAGGATCCCATTGACATATTTGTTCTGGCTAAGAGGGAATCCAAAGGCTACCCAGAGCCAACACTTTTTCAACTGCTTCATGCTATCCTTCTCCTTTCTAGCTCCATCTAGTTCCTCTCCTTTCTCCCAAATTTTTATCCATAATTCTGGTAGACCCCAGGAGGCAATCTTAAGAGGTAGTATCATATCTTGGCAAGTGTGGGGGATTCTCTAATCAGAGAGAAAGAGGTTGGGCTACTAGTTGTATGACCCAGGGCAAGTTGTGTCACCTCTTACAATATCATCAAGCGTAACAATGTCTGCTCATAAGATCATTGTAAAAATTACAGAAGATTGTCTCTGTGCTGCTGGTATGTAGTGGTGACTTAAATTGTATATACTTAATAGTAAAATATGACTTAAACAAATAACTGCCCAGCAGAACTAAAGTGAAAGAAGTAATCAAGTAGAAGGGTGTGATAGAAAAATTATATGGTTCTAAACCTTTTTCTGACACTAACTAGCTGTGTGACTTTGGGACAAAACCTTTTCTTCTATGGGCACCAGTTTCTCTGTCTGTAAAGTATGTAATCAGATTGCATGATCTTAGATTCCTTTCTATCTTAATGGGCTCTATTCTTTTATTTTCTTTCTTTTTTAATCATACCAAGTGCACAGCTTTCAAACCCTGCTCAGTTCCTTGAGAGAAATCCTCCGCTCTTTCCCCTGATGTTTCACAGGCAGCTGTCACTTCTACACAGAGCTACAGAGAGGGCTTGTCATAGCCCCAAGCAAGCATGGGTGTTTGGCAGCCAAGGTGCAGAGCTGAGTGAACAGGGCAAATTGTCTAACCTTCCTGCCTTGAACAGGGTGGTAACGCACATTGTTTGATCAGACAAAGCTTTCTCCAGCCCTTCCGCCTGGAATCCCTCTGTGTTCAACCAGTCACTCACATTCTCATTACAATTTCCCCACGAGCCAGAAGCAAATTGGAGCCAAAGGGTCTGAGTGCTTTGTGCACATGGGAGCCTTCACTGCCTGGCAATCCCCAGCTGGCCTGCCACAGTTCATCTACAGCAATAAACGTGCCTGGTCAATGCTCACTTACAAAGCTGCAGCAGTCATTTAATCTGGGAATGAGGAAAGGGAGATCCCTGTTCACTGAAGCAAAGGCTATTTCCACAAATGGTTCAAAGAGGCCCTTCCTCAAGGGACCTCCCAGAGAGCTCAGAGGCACAACCCAAGGGACAGGGCAAGGGCAGGGGTGGAACCATATAATGAACAAGAAGAGATGGATCTTGGAATTTTAAAGTAAAGAAATATTCAACTGATTAGAGAGCTGGACCCCAACCCCATTTTGAACTGATCAGTCTGGGCTACCTTCATATATCATAAAATAAAAAGTTACCCTCACACTTGTTACTTGCAGAAGTTCTCACCGTGTGCTTAGAAATAGCTGTACAATTTACTGAATAACTACTATGATTCAATAACATATGTGTGGTAGATGTTACCATCTTCCTTTTCCAGATGAAGAAAATAAGTTTCCTTTAATAAGTCACTTTACCTAAGGTTACACCTTACTAACTTGTCCTAGGTGAACTTCCCTCACCTTGAGATGAACATTATGTACAAGTAATTTATGAAGGAGGAGCTCCCAAGAGAAACCAGTAGTAGTGTGGGAGAAACAAGAGAGGGAAGAGGAAGGAGACAAGCAAGGATGGGATTTAAGACCAAGTCCTAATCCAAGAAGGGAGCACTATAGGCTTGATTTTGTCTGAGTCACACTGACCAGAGCAAGGGAGCTGGGCTGACATACCATTGGTTAAGGCCCTCCAAAGGTTGGTTAAGGACATTACCAGCACTTAACAAAGTGGCAATCCACTGAAAGAAGAGTCATAACTGCAAGCCATTAGCAGCAGAAGCAAACCAAAACCAGAAAAGGAACATGGAAATGATAGAAAGGATCCACCCAGGAGGGCCTGGGCAGGGCCCCAACAGGACACTCCATAAATGATTTGCTCTCGACAGCCACTTTCGGGAAAAGGATAGCATTTACTACTGCCATTACTTAACAGATAGGAAAAATGACTCTCGGGTTAAGTAACCAATCCAAGGTCATACAGCTGATATGTGGCTAACTGACTCTACAACCCCTTCTCTTTTCTCCACACTGGGCTGTTTTCTGGAGCAAAACAGAGGAATGGTGTCACATGAGGGGTACTTAAAGGCATCCTTGCCACCAAATATTTCCTCCCTTAAGTGTTTATAAGTCCACAATTAGAAGTACATTCTTTTGGGTAAGTACTGCTTCTCCTCAGGGCCTATGTTGAAATGCCATGACTGCAGAGGAGGAAGGCAAGATGGAGAAAGAGTAGGGGACCTCATTTCATCTGGTCCCTTGAATTTAGCTAGATATCTATCAAATCATTCTAAACACCTATGAATTCAACCTGAGATGTAAGAAAAGAATTGCTGGAATTCTACGAATAGAAAAGCAACCACTTTTTGCAAGGTAAGAAGTGTGGAGAAGTGAATCTGAGGGGATCTATTGGAAGATAAATGGCAGGGAGAGGGATCCTTTGCAAGCCAGCTACCAGAAAGCAATATAGCAGCAGAGCACAATATCGGAACTTTTAGAAGTCTGCCCCAGTGACAGATGTCCCTGCCTGGTAGGTGCACAGGTGGTGACGTGGGACAGAATCTTAGGTGGACAGTGTGGTCTCAGGATCCACAGGGTCACAGAAAGAATGGGGGGGGGGTGCCTAAGCCTACAGAGTTCCTAAGCATTGAAGCAGGGAACCTGGCTATGGTCAGTGAGCCTGGGAGTGGACTCTCAGCTCGGTTTGCCATAAAGCATGAACCCCAGCAGGATTGGGCAACCACTCCCATGCAGGGGCCTGCAAAAGGCAGAAAGAGAGGGACCCTCCTCCTTCCCATCGGAGGGGCGGCACAGGTGCACTCACAATCAATGAGGTGACTGCTCTCCCTGCAGGGGACCTGCAAGTGGCAGGTCTGAGGTGACCCTCCTCCTTCCCCTGGGAGGATTGGCATAGGTGTGCACTGCAGGAGTCTGCAGAGTTTGGTGCACACAAAAGTGAAGACTGCTCTTCCCTGAGGGCTTACTGAAGAGAGGGGGCCACGATCTTTCACCTCCAGAGCTGGAGAATGGGTCACCACCATTTTTATTTTCATCCTCTAAAGCGGCGTGGAAAGGCTTCAGGGAACAAAAGCCACATATAACAACACAAAGCAGTTTACACTGAGCCTGGCCTCCTGGAGAGGGGCGGTGCAAATTCGCCCAGGCAAACACACCTGAGAATCAGTGCAGCAGGCCCCTCCCCCAGAAGACCTGCTGGAACAGCAGGCAAATATCAAGTTTACGGAGCACACAGAACTGCAACTCAAGTGCTAGGGGAAAATAGTATATAGAATTTGAGAGTTTTTCTCATGATTTTTTATCATGAGTTTAAAATTTTCATTTTCTTTTTTTTCTTTTCAACTAGTTTCTTATTTATCAACTCTTTAAGTCTTTTTTTAACTTTCATTTTTACATTTATATTTTATAGACATATTCTTCATTTTTGGCTTCCTTTCACTGTATTCAATTTTATTTTTGTATATATATAAGTTCTGCTTTCTTCACAATTTTGGGATTTAGTGTCTTCTAACAAACAGATCAAAATACACCTAGGACCAAGTGGATCACCCTGTTTTGTCCACCTAGGAGATTATATTCTCTTTTTTCCCCCTTTTTTTTCTGTTTCTTTTCTTTTTTAGTTTCTGACCTCTTCGAATCTGTCTACTGTGTATTTCACTTGGGTCGTGGTTGATATTTTTTATTTTGTTCTCTCTTTCATTCATTCTTCTCTGGGCAAAATGACTAGAAGGAGGAATTCATAACAAAAGAAAGAACCAGAGGTAATACTCTGCCACAGATCTAATCAACATGTATACACATAAAATGTCAGAGTGGGAATTCAGGATAACGATTATAAAGTTACTAGCTGGGCTTGAGAAAAGCATAAAGGACACTAGAGAATCTCTTACTACAGAAATAAAATCTAATCAGGCCAAAATTCAAAATACTTTAACTGAGATGCAGTCTAAAATGGATGCTCTAACAGCTAGGTTAAATGAGGCAGAAGGGAGAGTCAGTGACATAGAAGACAAGATGATGGAAAGGAAGGGAGCTGAGGAAAAGAGAGAAAAACAACTAATGGACCATGAAGGGAGGCTTTGAGAAATCATCAATGCCATAAGGTGAAACAATATTAGAATTATTGGGGTCCCAGAGGAAGAAGAGAGAGAGGGAAGGTATATTTGAACAAATCATAGCTGAGAACTTGCCTAATCTGGGGAAGGAAATAGGCATTCAAGTCCAGGAGGTAGAGAGAACCCCCCCTCAAAAAAAAATAAAAATAGATCAACACCCCGACATATGAGTGAAGCTTGCAAATTTCAGAGATAAAGAGAAAATCCAGAAAGCAGCTTGACACAAGAACTCCTTAACCTACAGGGATAGGAACATTAGACTGGCAGAAGACCTATCCACTGAGACTTGGCAGGCCAGAAAGGGCTGGCATGATATATTCAGGGTACTAAATGAGAAGAACATGCAGCAAGAATTCTTTATGCAGCAAGGCTAACATTCAGAATGGAAGGAGAGATAAAGAGCTTCTGGGACAAACAGAAACTAAGAGAATTTGTGATCACTAAACCAGTCCTGCAAGAAATATTAAAGGGTATCCTTTAAGAACAAGAGAGCCCAAAAATAACACAGACCAGAAAGAAACAGAGATAATCTACAGAACAGGGACTTTACAGGTAATACAATGGCACTAAATTCATATCTTTCAATAGTTACTCTGAATCTAAATGGGTTAAATGCTTCAATCAAAAGACACAGGGTATCAGATTGGATAAAAAAGCAAGGCCCATCCATATGCTGTCTACAAGAGACTCATTTTAGACCTAAAGACACCTCCAGATTGAAAGTGAGGGAGTGAAGATCCATTTATCATGCTAATGGACATCAAAAGAAAGCTGGGGTGACAATCCTCTTATCAGACAAATTAGATTTTATTTTTTTTAAGATTTTATTTATTTATTTGACAGAGAGATAGAGAGAGAGCACAAGTAGGCAGAGCAGCAGGCAGAGGGAGAGGGAGAAGCAGGACCCTGGGATCATGACCTGAGCCGAAGGCAGCCGCTTAACTGACTGAGCCACCCAGATGCCCCACAAATTAAATTTTAAACCAAAGACTATAGTAAGGGATGAAGAGGGATACTATATCATACTTAAAGGGTCTAGCCAACAAGAAGATCTAACAATTATAAATATTTATGCTCCTAACTTGGGAGCAGCCAATTATATCACCAATTAATAACCAAATTAAAGAAACACATTGATAATAATACAATAATCATAGAGGACTTCAACACCCCACTCACAGTAATGGACAGATCATCTAAGCAGAAGATCAATAAGGAAACAAGGGCTTTGAATGACACACTAGACCAGATGGACTTCACAGATATATACAGAGCATTCCATCCTAAAGCAACAAAATAAACATTCTTCTCAAGTGTACATGGAACATTCTCCAGAATAGATCACATACAGGGTCACAAATCAGGTCTCCACTGGTACCAAAAGATTGGGATTATTCCCTGCATATTTTCAGACCACAATGCATTGAAACTTGAACTCAATCACAAGAGGAAATTTGGAAGGAACTCAAACACTTGGAGGGTAAAGAGCATCCTACTAAAGAATGAATGGGTAAATCAGGAAAAATGAAAATGAAAACACAACTGTTCAAAACCTCTGGGATACAACAAAGGTGATCATAAGAGGGAAGTACATTGCAATACAACCCTTTCTCAAAAATATAGAAAAGTCTCAAATACACAAGCTAACCTTACACCTAAAGGAGCTGGAGAAAGAACAGCAAATAAAGCCTAAACCAAGCAGGAGAAGAGAAATAATAATGATTAGAGCAGAAATCAATGAAATAGAAACCAAAAGAACAGTAGAATAAATCAATGAAATTAGAAGCTGGTTCTGTGAAAGAATTAGTAAGATCATTAAACCCCTAGTGAGACTTATCAAAAAGAAAAGAGAAAGGACCCAAATTAATAAAATCATTAATGAAAGAGGAGAGATCACAACCAACACCAAGGAAATACAATCTTAAGAACACATTATGAGCAATTATATGCCAACAAATTAGGAAATCTGGAAGAAATGGATGCATTCCTGGAAACTTATAAACTACCAAAACTGAAATGGGAAGAAAGAGAAAACCTGAACAAACCCATAACCACTAAGGAAATTGAAGCAGTAATCAAAAATCTCCCAACAAACAAGAATCCAGGGCCAGATGGCTTCCCAGGGGAATTCTACCAAACATTTAAAGAAGAACTAATACCTGTTCTTCTGAAGCTGTTTCAAAAAATAGAAAAGGAAAGAGAACTTCCAAACTCATTCATTGATCCCAAAACCAAAGACTCCATCAAAATGGAGAATTACAGACCAATATCCCTGATGAACATGGATGTCAAAATTCTCACCAAGATACTGGCCAATAGGATCCAACAGTACATTAAAAGGATTATTCACCACAAACAAGTAGGGTTTATGCCTGGGCTGCAAGAGTGAGTCAACATTTGCAAATCAATCATTGTGATACACTACCTAAATAAAAGAAAGGAAAAGAACCATATGATCCTCTCAATTGATGCAGAAATAGCATTTGACAAAATACAGCATCCTTTCTTGATTAAAACTCTCCACAGTGTAAAGATAGAAGGAACATACCTCAATATCATAAAAGCAATCTATGAAAAGTGCACAGCAAATATCATTCTCAATGGGGAAAAACTGAGAGCTTCCCCTCTAAGGTCAGAAACATGACAGGGATGCCGACCCTCACCACTGTTGTTCAACATAGTACTAGAAGTCCTAACCTCAGCAATCAGACAACAAAAAGAAATAAAAGGCATTCAGATTGGCAAAGAGGAAGTCAAACTCTCACTCTTCACAGATGACATGATACTTTATGTGGAGATCCCAAAAGACTCCACCCCAAAATTTCTAGAACCTATACAGGAATTCAGCAATGTGGCAGGATATAAAATCAATGCACAGAAATCAGTTGCATTTCTATACACTAACAATGAGACTGAAGAAAGAGAAATTAAGGAATTGATCCCATTTATAATTGCACCAAAACCATAAGATACCTAGGAATAAACCTAACCAAAGAGGTAAAGGATCTGTACTCTAAAAACTACAGAACTTTTATAAATGAAGTTGAGAAAGACACAAAGAAATGGAAAAACATTTCTATGTTCATGGATTGAAAGAATATTGTTAAAATGTCTATGCTGCCCAGAGCAATCTACATATTCAATGCAATCCCTACCAAAATACAATCAACACTTTTCACAGAACTGGAACAAATAATCCTAAAATTTGTATGGAACCAGAAAAGACCCCGAATAGCCAGAGGAATGTTGAAAAACAAAACCAAAGCTGGTGGCATCACAATGCCAGACTTCAAATTATATTACAAAGCTGTAATCATCAAGACAGTACAATACTGGCACAAAAACAGACACATAGGTCAATGGAACAGAAAAGAGAACCCAGAAATGGACCCTCAACTCTATGGTCAACTCATCTTCAACAAAGCAGGAAAGAATATCCAATGAAAAAAAGACAGTCTCTTCAATAAATGGTGCCGGGAAAATTAGATAATCACATGTAAAAGAATGAAACTGGATCATTTTTTTACACCATACACAAAAATAAACTCAAAATGGATGAAAGACCTAAATGTGAGACAGGAATCCATCAAAGTCCTAGAGGAGAACACAGGCAGCAACCCCTTTGACCTCGGCAGCAGCAACATCTTGCTAGACACGTCTTCAAAGGCAAGGAAACAAAAGCAAAAATGAAGTATTGGGACTTCATCAAGATAAAAAGCTTCTGCACAGCAAAGGAAACAGCCAACAAAACTAAAAGGCAACCTATGGAATGGGAGAAGATATTTGCAAATGACATATCAGATAAAGGGCTAGTATCCAAGATCCATAAAGAATTTCTCAAACTCAACACCCAAAAAACAAATAATCCAGTCAAGAAATGGGCAGAAAACATGAACAGACATTTCTCCAAAGAAGACATACAAACGGCCAACAGACACGTGAAAAAAAGCTCCACATCCTTTGGTATCAGGGAAATACAAAGCAAAACCAAAATGTGATACCACCTGACACCAGTTAGAATGGCTAAAATTAACAAGACAGAAAACAACAAATGTTGGCATGGATGTGGAGAAAAGAGAACCCTCTTACACTGTGGGTGGGAATGCAATCTGGTACAGCCACTCTGGAAAACAGTATGGAGGTTCTTCAAGAAGTTAAAAATAGAGCTACTCTATGACCCAGCAATTGTACTACTAGGTATTTACCCCAAAGATACAAATGTAGTGAACCAAAGGGCACCTTCACCCCAATGTTTATAGCAGCAATGTCCACAACAGCCAAACGTGGAAAGAACCAAGATGTCCATCAACAGATGAATGGATAAAGAAGATGTGGTATATATATATATACAATGGAATATTACTCAGCCATCAGAAAAGATGAATACTTACCATTTACATCAACATGGATGGAACTGAGTGAAATAAGTCAATCAGAGAAAGACAATTATCATTTGGTTTCACTCACGTGGAATATAAGAAACAGCACAAAGGATCATAGGGAGAGGGAGGAAAAACTGAAGGGAAATTCATCAGAGAGGGAGAAAAACCATGAGAGATTCTTAACTATAGGAAACAAACTGAGGGTTGCTGGAGGGGAGGTGGGTGGGGGATGGGGTAATTGGATGGTGGGCATTAAGGAGGGCACGTGATGTGACAAACACTGGGTGTTATATGCAACTGATGAATTACTTAACACTACATCTGAAACTAATGATGTACTATATGTTGGCTAATTGAATCTAAATAAAAGAAAAGAAATGTCATGGCTGCACCACAGACATTTCCTGAATACACACATTGTGCCCAGGAAGATTAAAGCAGGAATGAGACATGTGCTGGCAGAACTCAAGTCCCTCAGGGGACACTGTATGTGTGCAGAGCAAGTGGGGGCTCCCTGAGATCCTCACAGAAGCCATAGTAGTAGCTGGGCAAAGAATTTTTTCCTCATTTTACAGTTAAGAAAACCAAGTCTGAAAAAGATGACTTCTCAAAGTTACGCAGTAAAGACTAGAAGAGCTGGGAAGGGAAGCCCTGCATTGTCTTATGCTTCTTGAAGACTGTCTTATCTACAAAATCCCTGAGTATAATGTGATTGACATCTCTGGGTTTTTCTCTCTTTTTATCTCCTGTCTCTTAATAGCAGCACCTAATTTCTCTTTAAGGAACAACACTCTCCCATCCCATCAGCTGTGGTGAGATCACACCACACACCACAACAGTGGGCTCCTGATCCCAGTTGCCAAATTGGGATACACTATCCAAATTAGATTTCCTCAGAGAAGGGCACATGACCCAAGGAAGACCAATGTTTTGGAGAATATTGATATAGATGCTAAAAGAGAGGGTTTCTTTATTGCTAAGATCGTAAACACTAAAAGATATCTAAATTTCTAGCTTCCAAAATTACCTTTACAATCAGAGAGAGAGAGACTTCGCCTGGAAATGAAGCCAACACAGAAGAAAACAGAGATCAAGGAGTGAGAGAACGAAGGTGGGAGGAATGAAAGGATGGCAGGAGAGAGAAGAGGGAGGGAGCAGGAGCAGAATTACTGCAATGCCCTGGATCTAGCCACTGCTGATGGGAGCACTGACCACCTTAGACTACCTAGTTATGTGAAACACTGCATTCTCTTCCTGTCACTTCCAACCAAAAGACTTTTTACAAGTGCTATGCTATATAACTTTCAGATGTGTCTATATATTTATCTGTGGATATAATATCAATATAGCAATAGATTCCAGTCAGTATAAAGAAATGTTTTAAAAGAACCGTTTCTTTGAGCTACACGGTGAATAACAGAATGAGAAATCATACTGACATGATGCAATAGTAAATGGCCTCCAAAGATGGGATTCCAACTTCAGCTCCATAGACAGAGAACTTGGTACAAGAGCCAGCTCAATCGCTTACCAGCTCGGCCACACTGAACAAAAATTTTAACATCTCTGAGGGTCCATCTCCTCATCTGCAAAATAGAACATGTGCTTGCCTCTCTCACACACTAGTTGTGAGAATTATTAGGGAAAAGATGTGAAGGTTCTACATGACCTAAAGAATACTGTATAGATACAAGGGATTCATCACTCCAGCTACAGACCATGCTGGACTACTCACCCTTTGCTAATGTGTGGATGTGTGTCTATACAGATGAGAGCTGTATGGGTGTAAATACAGAATAAAGTAGCATTTCAATGATTACTCCCTCTTGTCACTCTAGCTTTAATGGGGTAAGTACTTTGAGGTGTTTATTGGTCTACAGTGGATTCCTGGGAGATTTCCCCACCAAGCATCATAGCAGAAACACAATAATGGACTATGACAGACTCAGAGTTAAATCTGTCTGGACTGTTCAATACAAAACACAGTTCTATATATACTATTTCATCCTTGAATGCAAATGCTCCTGACAGCATGTCTAGTGGCTTTTTAAGGTTCTGCAAAATGCATGAGGTCTGTTAGATTCTGCTTCTTTGAAATCCCAGGTTACTGAGATCTGTAACCTGGGTATCATCCTCTCTCCCTCGACCCCTTATCTCATCAAACTGTCAGCCTTGCCAATCCCACCTCCTCCCTCCTATCCCATTAGCACTGCCAATTCCTGAATTCAGTCCTTCATCACTTCATGGACCCAACACAAGAATGATCTGTTTCTAAAACAAGTATCTGACCATGATATTCCCCAGCTAAAAACTCTTGCACGTATTGCATGGAACACTGGGTGTTACATGCAAACAATGAATCATGGAACACTACATCAAAAACTAATGATGTACTGTATGGTGACTAACATAACATAATAAAAAAAAAAAAAACCTCTTGAATAACTCCCTACTATTTACCAAATCAAGGATTAATCTTTTAGTATATTAACAAAACTCTTCATGAGTTTGCACTCACCTTTCTCTCTCCAGTCTTTTTCCTTCTTCTACCCCACATGCACCTTATGTTCTAGCCATGTCAAAATATTACTTCAAACTTCCCAAACTTTGCTCTCTCATATCTCTATGACCTTGCACTTGATGTTTCTTTTTTTTTCTTCAAATTTTAATTTAAATTCTAGTTAGTTAACATATAGTGTAATGCTGGTTTCAGGAGTAGAATTTAGGTTTCATCACTTACATATAACACCCAGTGCTCATCACAAGTGCCCTCCCTAATGCCCATCACCTATCTAGCCCATTCCCCACACACCTCCCTCCATCAACCCTCAGTTTGTTCTCCATAATTAAGAGTCCCTTATGGTGGGGCACTAGGGTGGCTCAGTCAGTTAAGCATCTGCCTTCAGCTCAGGTCACGACCCTAGGGTCCTAGGATTGAGCCCCGCATCAGGCCTCCTGCTCAGTGGGAGCCTGCTTCTCCCTCTCCTCCCTGATCATGCTCTCTCTTGCTGTCTCTGTCTCTCTCTTTCTCAAATAAATAAATAAAATATTTTTTAAAAAAATTTTAAAGAGTCTCTTATGGTTTGCCTCCTTCTTTTTCTCCCGTTCCCCTATGTTCATCTGTTTTGTTTCTTAAATTACATACATGGGTGAAATCATATGGTATTTGTCTTTCTCTGACTTATTTCACTTAGCATAATACACTCTATCTCCAACCACATTGTTGCAAATGGCAAGATTTCATTCTTTTTGATGGCTGAGTAATATTCCATTGTATATATATACCATTTATTCTTTAGCCATTCATCAGTCGATGGATATTTGGGCTTTTTCTGTAATTTGGCCATTGTCAATAATGCTGCTACAAACATCAGGGTGCATGTGCCCCTTTGAATCAGTATTTTTGTATCCTTTGGGTAAAAACCTAGTAGTGTAATTGCTGGGTCATAAGGTAGTTCTATTTTTAACTTTTTTAGAAACTTCCGTACTATTTTCCAGAGTGGCTGCCCCAGTTTGCATTCCTACCAGTGTACTTGATGTTTCTTGTGTCTGGAACTCTTCACACCCTTCTCAACTATATCTTCTTTATCTGGAAAATTACAGACTATTCAGAATGAAGTCAAGGCGTCAGCCTCCTTGTGAAGCTTTTCCTGGAAACATCATTTCTCCACTCCAGCCTTTTGGAACTCAACTTTCCACTTATAATCACCATAGCTAACATATGTAGAATGCTTTCAGTGCTCCAGCCAGCATACTAAATGCCTCCCATAGGCTAATCTCATTTTACCTTCTCAATAACACTATGAAGTATATATCATTTTTTAAATTTAATTTTATTTTATTATGTTATGTTAGTCACCATACAATATCATTTTTATTCCCATTCTACAGATGGGAAAATAAAATTTGGGAATATTATTTAACTTCCTGAAATCATAGAGGTAATTAGTAATAAAAATAAAATTGGAATCCAGGCAATCAGACTCCAGAACTCATGTGCATAACACCCAATATACCACACTGCACTATTGATACATTTCTATTATAGCATTTAGCACATTTATTACCACTTTAATTAATTATTAGCATGTCATACTTAGAAAGAGCCTTGAACTGACTGAATCCTTGAGATCAAGATGTGTCTTCATTTAGCCAACTGCTCAACTGGTGAGGGAAAAACCTGAAAGTAACAAATACAATGCCATGTGGTAAGGATGTTGTGATTTGAGGGCAAGAACAAGATGCTATGGGGATACCAAAAAGTAGGGTCTGAATAGCAGGGTTAAAATAGAAATTCTGATTGCATCTCTTCCCCAAAATCTGTTCTCCCTGAGTCTTCCCCATCTTTATGAACAGCACTTGTTATTATCAAATACTGTTCTTGTTTATGGTCCATTTCCTCCCAGGAGATATAAGCACAATGACAGTAGGGACCTTGGTTGTTGCTTCATTACTCTATGCTCAGCATCTAGAACAATAGCTGGCATGCAATAAGAATATCATAAATAAATATCTTCATCTCCTAGCTCCTGACAACCTCCAAGTGGCAGAGAATTTTTGTCATACTGCTAGTTTTCCAACTGATTCAACTCTTGCTATGACCTGAGCAATTTGCTGGTTTGACCAATTGTATCTACAGTCATCAGGAGCTCAGTATCTCCCTTTTCTCCCACTAGTTAATGTAATTCACATTAAGAAAAGGCTCATCTTTGGGGCGCCTGGGTGGCTCAGATGGTTAAGCGTCTGCCTTCGGCTCAGGTCATGATCCCAGGGTCCTGGGATCAAGTCCCGCGTCGGGCTCCCTGCTCAGCGGGGAGCCTGCTTCTCCCTCTGCCTCTGCCTCTCTCTCTCTCTCTCTCTGACTCTCATGAATAAATAAATAAAACATTTTAAAAAGAAAAGGCTCATCTTTGATTCCATTCATTTAAACAATGAAAGAAGAATCTACCCTTGAATTCCAGAAACCCTTATTCAATTTAGAGAGATAGACATACCTAGATAACCCTTATGGAAGGCAGACTGGAAGTCTGACAGAGATATAAACAACCATCATATAGGGTATGAGAGCAAATATTAATTGCAACTTGTGAGGAAGTGGGAGTCTAAAGGAAAGTAGCATTGAGCTAGATGTAGGGTGGTGGTGAGGACAGGAGGATGGCATTGCAAACAGAGTTACAAATTAAACAAAGCCACATTTATGAAGGAATATCAGGAGCTTTCAAGGACAGGTAGTAGTGGTCTATGCCTGGAGCTCAGGGTACACAAGTGGGGAGAAGCTTAGGACAGTGCATGGATTACAGGGTGAGCATATATTCTGAACAAAGTCAGGACACATAAGAACTGATAAAACATAAGTCATGAGCATGAATTTTGCCATCAGAATATCTGGGTTTCAATTCTGACTCTATCATTTCCTACTCCTGTGACCTTGTTATGTAAATTAATATGTTACATCCAAAATTGGAATGGTAATAATACCTGCCCCTGAGGGGCCTTACAAGAATTAAATGAGATAATAAGTTAAGGCTTCTGCAACATGTAAATTCTTTTTAAAAGTTAGATATTTTTAATATTATCATTGTCTAGAAACATTTGTGCTGGTTTTAAATTTGTTTCATATACTTAAAAGAGTATGAGGATTAAATTCTTTCTGTGGTCTATTTAATAAGCCATCTTTATCAAAAGTATAAAATAAAATTGAATCCATATTCTTGTAGAAAATACTGTATTTAGTGTACAAGGGAGGAGAGGAAAGTACATTGAAAGTAATGGTGAAAATCTAAAAAAACCACTGGTTTCTGAGCAGTTATGTTGCCTTTAATTGTATGCCAAACCCAGATAATTCCTAGTTCTTAGTTGCCCCATATCCCCAAATCAAGAACCAAGCCAAATCAACTCAAATCACAGACGCTTTCCTATAATATAGAGAAACCACCCTTTCCACTTATAATAGCTGGGGAAAGAAGAAGCCAGAAGTTCAGAGAAGTTTACTTAAGCCCATAGCAAAAAGAAAAGCTTGCTTCTTCTAGTATAGGAAGAGAGTGGGGATTTGTATTTAAAAGGAAGGGGAAGCAGGCAGATGACATGTCCAAAAGCCAACATCTTGGGGGCAGAAAATATGGGTTGTGCTCTGTTCTCCATTTGGAACTTAAAGACAGCAGTGAGAATCAACACACAAGATAGTCCCTTAGCAACATGGGGTTAAAAAGTCACACAATTAGTTTAGGTGGAAGAGAGCCTGAATTAGCATTTCCAAAGTTCTCTCAACTTTAATGTCGTGAGGAATCCAGAAGTTTCCCCCTTGGACCATAGACTATGTGGTTGGAGCAAAGCAACTCTGTAGATGAGGGCTACAGAAAGGGCTGTCCAACCAGACTTAACCAGGAGCATCCTCCGTACCAGTGAAAAGGGGTGGAGTTAGCAAGGTGGCAGAAGAACCATCAGACCCTGCTGGAGGCCAGAGAATAGATCACAAGTTTGCGAATCATAAATTTTGTCCTCTATGCCAATGGCCAGGCAAAAAAAACCCAAAATGTTGCCATGGAGATGAGGAGAGACAGACAGCAGTATAGGGGTCTGCATGTGGGGATGCAGTCCCGTCCCAGCTGCTGCAACGGCAGGATCAGCCCCAGTCTCACACTTCAAGAACATCTTGGTGAAAAGCAGGAAAGAAGCTGGATTTAAAAGAGGGACATTATCCAAAGAGACTGAATCATCCAAAAGCCATGGTTTAAACTGGAAAGGACTGAGAGAGATATCAGTAATTAGAAATTTTGAGTCCTCCTCCCCCACCACTCATCCTTCTTTCCAGCTTCCCAACAACATGGGGCTTTTGAGGGGCATTAAATCAGTTATAAAAAATAAAATCATATATTTTCTGAGTAGTAGTAAGAATACAATCATGACCCCAGAACACATGCAATATCTCATCTATTCTTCATAACAGGTTTGTGAGATAGACACTATTATCCCTATTTTACAGATGAGTAAAGTGAAGCTTAATGAGGTTAAGTAAGTTGCCGAAAGTCCATAGCCTGGACTCTGTCCTATATGTGACTGATGCCAAAGTCACCTTCTTAACCACTATACCAAACCAAAGGTCAAAGTCCAATTGAGAAAGATATTGAATATCAGTCTATGGACTCCAGGTTTCACTTTATACAAATGGAAAGAAAGAAAAAGTTTGCAACTAGAAGGGAGATTATTATATCTGAAGTTTAGAAGAATCACTCTCGTGGCAATGAATGAAGAGATTGAGCAGGTAGAGACTGATATATGAAGTCCATCGAAAAGGTTTACAAAAAGTAGAGTGAGAATTAAAATTCAGGCCTATTTGATGTAAAAGTCAGTGAATTTTTCTCTGGGCCAATCTTCCTCACCAAAATGACCTCCAAATTTGGTGACAGAAGGAATGCAAGTATAGTGGTACCATATATTGAGTGATGGGAGGCATGTCAGTATAGAAAGAAAATATTAAAATTGTTTTTTGATATGTGTCTTCTATAATATCAATCTCCTTGAAAATAAATAGGATTCTGTAAATTCCAAGCAACCATTTCCAAACCTCTTGATACTTGAAAAGAGCATTGTCATTATTATAATACATGCCTTTTCTCAGCATAACTCTGTTGGTATTACCTCAATTACTTTTAAACTTTAAAACATGAAAGTCGGGGCACCTGGGTGGCTCAGTCATTAAGCGTCTACCTTCCACTCAGGTCATGATCCCAGGGTCCTGGGATCGAGCCCCACGTCAGGCTCCTTGCTCCGCAGGAAGCCAGCTTCTCCCTCTCCCACTCCCCCTACTTGTGTTCCCTCTCTCACTGTGTCTCTGTCTGTCAAAAAATAAATGAAATCTTTAAAAAAATAAATAAAACATGAAAGTCCTATTTAACACAGTTCATGAATTTAAATGAAATTTGAAATTTGAAAATATCTTTAACAGATAGATGACCTGATTTCATATAAGTCCTAGGAAATGAGCCTTTGTAGTTATTTATGAAGTCAAGATATATACAACGAGAAGTATAAACAGCAAAGCAAGGGATTTTGATAAATTAATCATTTGTTTCAATTCAATCCAATTAAAAAACCTGTTATTGAATACCTACTTCATGTAGGGCACTCCACTAGGTAATAGGATTATAAGAAGGCTTGCGGTAAAGTTTCTGTCCCCTAGGACTCAGAAATCTATCTTGCTGCAAAAAGAACATGGTTTTTACAGCCACATTGACCTGGCTTTGAAACTTGGCCTTGCAGTGGTGCATGTCAGGGGCAAATCACTCAAACTCTCCAAGCCTCCACTTATTCTCCTTTAAAACAAAGTAATATAGTATACTTAACTCTCACAGTTGCTATGAGAATTAGTAACAAGTGGGTAAATCCCAATAAATGTTAGCTATTAGCCTTAGTAGATAAGACTAGTTTACAAGCAACTATAACAAATGACCCTGTAATAGAAAAGTTATATGATAGAGAAGCAGAGTCATAACACTTTTATTCTTTCTGAGAGGTTTTTTTTAAAGGAGGTATTTTTAAGAGAATAAGTAAGTAGAAATTAAAAAGTTTTCTTCACTGATCCAATAAATACTGTTAGAAAGCAGACAGCCCAACTAAAAAAGGAAACTAGATATCAAACCACCACATTCTCATATGTTGCATTTAATCCTAACCACAACCCCATAAGGATGTATTATAAGGAAATAGACTCAAAGAAATTAAATGATCTCCAAGATCACACAGCAAACAAGTAGCAGAACTAGACTCCTAGCCCCCAGGTACCCTGTGCCTTGTACCCCTTGTGCCACCTCTCAGCCTACCTGGGGATGCCTACACAAAGGCTCTTGTAGAAGGTGTTCCATGAACATTTGCTGATCTGAGTGGAGTTGAAGGAGCAAGCTGGATGCAAAAGGAGTACAGGGAAGCTATCTTGCTAGAGAAGTTGTTGATTTCAGCAAGATTTAGAGATCTTTGGGATAAGGAAGGGATGGAGTCACAAGGGACTGAATGGATATGAATGAAACCCACCCACCTCCAAGTTACCTTTGGAACATTGGTAAATTGATACTTCCAGAAAATCTCTTTCAAAGGCACAAAAGATTGTTTTTTAGTATAGAGTAGTCCTCCCTTATTCACAGGGGATACGTTCCAACACCCCCCAGGAGATGCCTGAAACAGCAGATAGTACCAAACCCTATATACACTATGTTTTTTCCTATACATACATACCTATGATAAAGTTTAATTCATATATTAGGTACAGTAAGAGATTAAAAATAACATAAAATAGTATAATTTTAACAATATACTGTAATAAAAGTTATGTGAATGTGGTTTCTCTCTCTCCCTCAAAATATCTTATTGTTCTGTACCCTTCTCGTGATGATGTGAGATGATAAAATGTCTACATGATGAGATGAAGTGAATGACATAGGCATTGTGATTTAGCATTAGGCTACTATTTAATTTCTGATGATACAATAGAAGGAGAATCATCTGCTTCCAGACCAAGGTTGACCCCAGGGAACTGAAATCACTGAAATCTGAGCTGCAGACAACGGGGCACTACTGTAAAGTCTAGTTTCTTCAAATGTTTCCAGATGGCCACCTCTGAGCCCTCCCACTGTCCTGATCTACATCCGAACATGCTCCATCAAGAATATGCTATATCCTTCTTAAAATCATAGCTCCCAGATATGAATGCAATGATCCAAGTTGTGGTCGGTTTAAAATGAGTTGAAAAGCACCGTAACCACCTCTGCTTTGAACAATATCACAATTAATGTGGCCTAAGATGATAAATCTATTTTGTTTTACTTTGCTTTGCTTTTAGCAGCATGCACAATTTACTGACTCTATTTATAGTCTGAGAAAGTTTTATTTAAGAAATAAATGCTTTTAATTAAAAAAAATGAAATTCTGGTGTTTTCCAAAGTCTTTAAGAGATACTGAAAAGAAGACTTCCTATTTCAGACTGTGACTAGAGTTAAAGAGGTTTCAGAATCACAGCATGATTTCCTAAAGAGAGGTGACAACTAAAATGTTTTCTCTTCAGTGATTCAAGAGGAACTGAGCAACTGTCTGAAGAACAAATCCATCCTCAGTGTAGCAGTTCTTTTCTTCCCCATTCGTTTTCATTTTATCTGCATCACAAATTGGATATAACATTTAGGGGCAAGTTCTCTGATTAAAATGGAAAGGTTTTTCAAGAAAGAAATGCTTGTACTAGGACCACAATTTTTTTAAGAAAAATAAATGAACAACTCACTCCATGGATCTGTACTGCTAGTTTGATATTTCTGAATTGAGGCTGTCTGAGATTTTTATCAGGGTTTGTTAAAAGGCTTTGATATATGAGAAAGAGCTAACCCTCATGGACTGTGGCTCCTTCTTAGGATACTGTCTTAATAACAGAGGAAAGAGGGTGCTCTTTGTCCCCAAGTGGATACTAGAATTACTACGGACTAGTAATGCTATGAACTAGTAATACTATGAACTAGTATTACACAGAGCATTAGCCTCATGATCTGTAAGGACAAAGAAAAAAGAAGCACCTAAATGATTGTGTAGGAGAATTAATTTCAAATCCTTAATAGTAAGCAGGCAAATGAATAAATAGGAGAATAAGGTTATTAAATAAGGGAAAACATTTAGAACCAGAAGAGCAGCTTTTCCCTTTATATTCAGAATTAAAATAAATATTAAAGATACTATTTAACTAGACCAATCATGTGATAATTTTTCCTCAGATCCAAATTTCAAGAATTAAATATTTATTGAGTACATACTCATGGCCAGGAAATAGCTAAGTATTGGGAATACAAAGAAAAATAAGACAAGTTTCTGGACCTCTTGTAGCTCTAATTTGAGAGTGATATAAATCAACAAATAATAATATAGCCATCTGGTCCCAAAGGCTCTTTTCATTTTTTAAAAGATTTTATTTATTCATTTATGTACTTGAGGGAGAGAAGAACAGGAGTAGGGGTAGGGGCAGAGGGGGAAGGAGAGGGTGAGAATCTCAAGCAGACTCTACACCTAGCATGGAGCCCCACATGGGACTCAATCTCACGACCCTGTGAGCAGAAACCAGGAGTCAGATGCTTAAACAACTGAGCCACCCAGGTACCCCACCACCACCAAAGGCTCTTTTCATGAAAAAATCTGTGCAGTTTGTCTTCAGGCTTCTCTGCTTTCCTTTTTCTATAATATTTTCCTGTTCTCAACCATTATCTTACTACACAGACTCCTAAAGTTCTTAATTGCTGGCATGGGAATATTTGACCTCCACATGAAGAGCAGATCTTAAATTTTCAGTGATAATTCCCATGCTCTAATCCTGCATTTATCATTCGTAAGCTATGTGATTCTGAGTGAGTTATTTCTTCTATGTAGACCTCAATTTCCTCATTTGTAAAATAGAGCAAGGTTCTGAAGAGTCTTCAGGGGCCCTTCCAGGTCTGGCATTCCACAGTGTGCTCTGCATCTGCCAGGGGCATTTGTAGGGAAATAGCAACACTTGACCAAGAGCAGAAACACTCTAATAGTGGAATTTCAGATACTGGGCTGCCCCTTGAGGAAATAGATTTGAGGCTGAGGGCAGTAGGTCTATCTAATTCCAATCAATTCAATAGGCATTTGAAGAGGGTCCATTATGAGCCAGATGAAGAAGGAGCTTCAGAGTTCAAGAAGCCTTTCTTTCAGTGGAAGAAAGACTGCAAGCAGATGATGGTTATATAGAAAATTATGTACTGACAGAAAGGAAAGCACAAGGTATTGTATGAATGCAGAGAATACCTCTAACAATTTAGAATTTCAGGAAAGGCTTCCCAAAGGCCATGACAATTAAGCTGAAACAAGGAAGACAAGGGAAGAAGGTCTTAAAAGAAAAAGGGTTAATGGGAATGTCTACCAGGCAGAAGAAGCAGTAGGTGAAAGCAGTTCAAATTAAGCAGGATGCCTGTGGAAACTGAAAGTTGCAACTAGAGCCCAAGGTCCATATTGCAAAGAAGCAGGACATAAGTTGAAGACGGAAAAGTGACAAGGAGCCAGAAAATTGAGGGCCTTGTGTCTCATTCTAAGGATTTTAGACATTTTCCTGTGAATCTCAAAGGACAATTAAAAGGTTTAAGCAGAAATGGGTGATCCATAAGTAACATCTCCTTCAACATAACTTGGACCAGCTCATCTCTCTTACCTAAACTTACAGTTTTGGATCAGAATGCATACACTTTCCAGTCTATTCTTGAAGATCTTCTAAGCTGCACCTTCCATAACCATATCCCTAAGATGCCATGCTATGCAGACCCCAGGATAATTCATTTTGTACAAGCTAAGCATTTCTGCATGGGCTGCTTCCCAAGCAAGACAGCCAAAAGCTGCAACACAAGCTCTGAACAAACTGCAGCTCCTGAATTATTCAGGGCACTATTAAAATGAGACTCACGACTCACAGGGCAAATTAATTTTAATTTTTAAACAGGCAACATTTTAAACTGTTCATTTCCTTGAAATGTATCTGTCCCGGCATTTTTATCATCAGAAGAGTAAGTAAAACTCATAGTGGAAAGAGGAAAAGAGCCAGGATGCTGTAAACTAGGACTCTCTCATGTCCAGGAAAGGCCCTCTGGAATAAGCAAGAGTCACATCATCTGTTCTCGGAGGGTATGTATCTTGAAAATCCAGTGTCAATCTAAGAAATTCAGTAGTGGAAAAATCCTTTTCCCTCTGCTTTTGTCATAATGACATGTGGTCAGCAGCCTGAAACTCCAGTACCTTAGTCACTGTGCTTTAACCCTGAAGCCTATTTCTACACAAAAGCAAGAGGAAAGTGGAGTCAAAGGCCTAAGGTATCAAGGCCTGAGAATATTCATCTGAACTGTAAACATCTCTCTACAAGGCCTATTTGTTGCTGCCCTTTGTCTAGGCTCCAGCACCTAAAACACAGTTGTTCCATTAAGTTTTACTGTACTGAGCATTTTTCATATGAAAAATCCTTTCAAACAGGAGATGTCCTTTATGTTTTTCCCTTTCTTCTAAACTGCCTTTGTTCTCTATGACTAGTAATCTAAGTGTCCTTGGGATGCCCAGTGACCCCAGGAACAAAATTAAATGCACCACTGCTGCCTAAACTTAGCCTTGAAAATGACCAGATTCTGACTTCCTTGTCATTCAGACAGGATCCATGTGGCTGCCATGCATAAATTGAAAGTAAGGAGGCCAAGTTGGGGGTTGGGTGAGACTGGTACCCAGGCTTTCTCCCTCCTGATCCAGGGTTTTTACCGCCACACTTCATGGCTTGATGGAATTAGGAAGTCTCTCAGACACCCAGCTGACTTCCTTCTCTACTCTTCCCCTTCCTGATTGCTGGGAATCACAGAATAAAGAAAATAAATGAATGTTTTTGAGACCCCTCACTACAGGCCCACCACTCTGATAGGCAAATTTTATACACTATAATATTATTTAATCCTTTCAATAAGTGTGTGAGGAAGAATTTTTTTTAATTGACATATAATTGACAATTAACATTGTATTCATTTCAGGTGTGCAACATAAGATTCAATATTTGTTTATATTGTAAAATGATCACCACAGTAAGTTAATATCCATAACACACATAGTTGCAAAAGTTTGTTTCTTGTGATAAACTTTAAAGATCTACTTTCCTAAGACTTCAAATATACAGTACAGTATTGTTAATTATAATCATCATGTTGTACATTACATTCTCAAGACTTATTTATCTTATAAGGAAGTCTGTAGCTCTTAACCCCCTTCACCAATTTCTCCCACCCCATCCCCTGCCTCAGAAAACTACCTATCAGTTCTCTCCATTATGAGCTTGTTTTCTGTTGTTGCTTTTTTTTTAAGATTCCACATATAAGTGAGATCATACAGCATTCCTCTCTCTCTGACTCATTTCACTTAGCATAATGCCAGGAAGAATATTTGTATACCTATTTTGCATCTAAGAAAATGTTGAGCCTAAATAGGATTAAATAGTAAACCCAAGGTCACCCAGAAAACCAGTGGTAGTATTAAGATTTTAACCCTCATCTGACTCCAAAGTTTTTGTTCTTTCTACTATACTGAGAAGGAATTGAGTAGGTTGGGGTGAACTTTTTGAACGAGCAAGGTGTCTTCCATTTCACAGCCAATATGGTATTTTTCAGGCTCACAGTCCATGTGTTATTTCTTGAAACTGGTGTTCCTTCACTGTTAGGCAGATAGGATTCCTTATTCTCTGCCCATCTGTGACTCATCACAATTTCTCAGGCTCATCAAAGCTCTGCCAGGAGCCAAAAAGGCAGCTCTGTTCAGTTCTATTCCACCCACTCAGCGGTGGTCTCATTTCCAGGCTCCTGAGACTGTCTTAACTAAGGGTTTCATCATCTCTCTTACTTGACAGCTTCCTCATTCTTCATTTTTCTTTCTATCTCTCCCTCTTCTAATCCATACTCCACACGGATTTTGAAGATGTGTCTCCAAAATGTAAATATGAATATGTCACTCCTGGCTTAAAACCCCTCACCTATCTGATCATATCCAAATTATAAACAGGATATACAAGACCCTCCATGCTCTGGTCTCTGAATCCTTCCTTATCCCTTGCTACTCTCCCCACCCTCATTCTTAAATCCTATCCTCCAACCCTACCTAAACACTGCCACTTCCCATTCTGTGCTCACCTGTAACTTTTACACATACTACAACACATACACACACACACACACACACACACACACTGTCTAATGAACTCCAAATCATGCCTCAAAACCTAGATTTAGCTCTTTCGTGAAGCCTCCCATGGTCATTGCAGAAGAAGTTTATCACTCATTTCTGGATACTCACCATTCTTTGTACATTCTTATTATGAAACCCATTGCATATCAATCTCTCATTTCAGAACTCTCTTTACTTTTCTTAGACTATGGTTCCTTAAATATGGTTCCTTAAAGGAAAAGAAACTATGTCTTCTTCATCTTTAAACCCCAGTTTGAACATACTGGTCATTCAACAAACATTTGAGGAAAAAACAAGTTGAATAAATACTATGATAATTAATATATTAAGGAATGGAATCAGGTTAGCTGAAATCTATACTCAGTTCTCTCAGTAACTTTTTGTGTTAAAAATCAATCAGTTTTCTGAGTATTATTTTCGTCTCCCATTTAAACCATTTCTGTATGGAAAAATGTGCTGACCAGCTAATAGACCTCCTATAGTTATATTTCTTTTAAATTAATAAGTGGGCTTTCTGACTTACATGTCAATCTTCTATGAACATGGCTAGTGTAAGTCAGTCATCATGAGGCTAAACTTTGGCTTCACTGGAAAAACTGTCTTTGGAGTCAAGGTAAGCTAAGAACCAGCTTGTAGAGCTTTGTTGAAGTGGGCAGGCAAGTTCTACCCTTATAGAATTGCTCTTTAATTGAAATTTAAATCATGAGAACTTAGCCACTGAGCCTTAAATTTGTTAATTGTAAAATAGAAAATTGGATTAGATCCTAAATCACAAACTCAAATACCTGTTGTCAACCTAAATGAGTAAACTCTGCTGGGTTTTAGACAAAAAGAAGCTTGGTTGCATGTATGATTATCACAATCAATCATGATTTCTACCTAGTTACCTTGCCCATTAAAACATAAGATGCTAAACAAAGCACAACCCTAAGCCTTGTACAGATAGGCGTCACCTGGGACAGCTCTTTTGTGACTCCAAGGACCCTAAAATGCTTTAAGGCTATAATGCTGTGACTGCTATTTCTCTGAATTTCATTCGTTCTTTCACTTATTCACGTAGTAGTAAGTATTGCAGGCCCTGACATAGGGGCTGACAACACTGGTGTCAATAAACATGACCCTGCCTTCAATGGACACCGGGCTCTGCTGGAAGAGATGGACTTTTAATTAATTAAAGACATTAAGTGGTGTCAAAGACAGTTTACAAAGAACAGTGGGAGCACAAGAAGAGATACCATCTATGCACAACACAGTTTCCCTGGAAAGGTCAGAGAAGCTTCACAGAGGAGGTGATATGTGAGCTGAATTCAGAAGGATAAATAAGAGATTTTCAGACAGGGCAGGGCATTCCAGGCAAGGTGAACAGCATGGATAAGGGCACTAAAAATTGAAAGACTTCTGAGCGGAAGAGGAAATGATCTAAACACTCAATTACTCTTCTTAGTCCAAAAAATGCAAGACATGAGGAATGGAAAGGAAAGGGAAAATGCTCTGTAATTCCACTGAGGCTTCTCCCCAACCTCTTAAAGGATAGTAATCCCCCACCACAAACACCAGCCATTCCTCATCTGCACTGTTCCCTTAGTCTAGGTTTTCCCATTAAAGAAGTGAACAAGACACTTCTCATTATTGATGCACTGTATTCACATGGCAGCTTCCTTTCTCATGGGGGAGCTGCTCAGTCTGAGCAAATAAGACCCTCCTCCTCCGAGGCCCCAGTGGCTCAGAGGCACTCTTCACTGAAAAGCAATCTGATCCATGTTAATTCTTTGTAGTAATAGATAGAGACTAGGCAGTTGATTTAACATATTCCTTAAATTGCCTCTAAACAAAGTGAAGGAAACAACCATTTACTAATAGGTTGTTAAACTTTGTATTAACACTTTGTGTAACTTCCCATACCCTCAATTTGAAGATTGCAAGTAAGAAGCAGAGAAAGGAATAACAAGAAGATCCACTGCTTACATAGCACTTACTATGGTCTGGTTATCACTTTAACTGCCTCACAAACATTAATTCATTTAATCCCCACTACAGCCCAATTAGGCGAGCCCTACTATTGTCTTACTTTAAAGATGAAGAAATTGAGACTCAGAAATCTTGTTTCTCTCCTACTTGCTAATAAGTGATGACAAGTGCCATTTGAACTTAGGCAGACTTGGCAGAATTTGCTTGTAAGAACTATGATCCACAGCCTTGTGATACACTAGATTCAATGGCTCTGTGGGACTATGAACCCAATACTTTGGATAAATTGTGTAATTTAATCTTTGTAACAGTTTACATTGTGAATTAAAAGCTGAGGCTTGGAGAAAGTAACTGGTCCAGCACTGCATAGCTGGTAAGTGAAAGAGGTAAAATCTGATTTCAAGTCTGATTTTAACCTTATGCTACTCTGTCTATCTCTGTAAGTGTTAGGTAGGGGTTTACTCAGAAGCAAAAGTGGCTAACAAAGCAGTAGGCCTGATATCCCTGGATGATATTATTTGCATTTTAATTCCAATATCTGATAGAATTGAAAATACCTGAAATTGAGACTTCATTAAACAGTGAGGAGTTTTGCCTGGACCAGTGGTTGTTAAACAGAGTTCTTGAAACCCCAGGGTCTTCTCCAATGGGGAAAGTCTAAGTCCTTCACATAATCCCCTATATTAATCAGCTTTTGTTATAGTGGCAAACAACTAATTCTCAGGGCTTCTCAACAACAAAGGTTTATATCTCACTCACCTCGCATGTGGTCTGCACCATGGCATTACCAAAAAACTGTATCACCTCTAAAATTATAAATCCAATCTCCTACTAACCAACCACAAACTCCTACCAGTCTTCCAGCTCATTTGCTGGAGATCACCAATCTACTGACCCTCTACTTTCTCTCTAACCACCAGCCTTCTATCATGTAAATCCCAACCCTGATCCATGGCCAATGGTTATCAACCTCATATTAATATCTTTAACTCCCTTGTCTCTGTGCCCTTCAATTGTGTTCATCCTAACCCTGAATGAACCTAACCGTCTGTTTCACTAATGCAGCTGAATTTGTTGAAGAATATCATGTAACTGGAAAATTGCTCTTACTGTATATTCATGATCACCAACCCCAAACTCAGCACTGCCTGGTAATGCTACTGCATTCTTCTGTTAAGCTTAGTCTCTTCCTCTACCCAAAATTCTCCAGTTTCCTCAAAGATCCCATACTTCACCCATATTTACAGTAGTTGGTCTTACTTTGTATTTTATTAAGAAAAAAACAAACCACCTGACAATAGCTCCATATCTTTAAATCTACAAAAATACCTAATTTGCAGCTATTTCCCTTTCCCTCCTGTAAAAACTGTGAAACATTCCTTCTTCTAGCAAGAGTCACTTCCTCTACCCTTGAAATATATGCTTTGAATTTTATTCTCTCTCACGTTCTCAATTACCTTTCTTTCTCTTGCATCTTCTGTCTCTCCTTTTCTAGTGGATTTTTTACATCATTAAATCTGTTATCATACTTCCCATAGTTTTAAAAAAATCTTCCCTAGCTCCCAAGTCCCTCCCTAGCCAATGTCTCATTTTTCTGCATAGCAAAACTTCTCATATCTACCAAACTTAAATAAGGGGACATGAATCAACATATATATGTAATACCTTTTACCAGGTCTGATCTATGCCACATACTCAATAAATGATAGTATTGGTTGTAAAATCAGTAATAAAAATAATTGTGGTTGACATAAAAATTTTCTTATATGCCAGTACAGCCCTTAGCATTATAAGTAGATTGTCTAAATTTGCTCCTACAACAACCCTATGAAGTAGGTATTAATTTTATCCCAATTTTATAGATGATGTTTCTGAAGCTTAGAAAGGTTAAATTGCTCAAGGTCACACAATTCATAGAAAATATGACTTAGATTTCCTTCCATTTCTGTGTGACTCCATAGCCAAAGGCTGTTACTCTCTAAATAAACCCTAGCTTCTATTCCCCTAACACTCTCTATGTACTTCTACCTCATAAGAACAGATACAATTTTTCCCATAAGCAGAGGAATAACAATCAGGAAGAACCTCTGTGAAGCTGGATGATACTGGCATCACCTCCAGATCCCTTAGGGTGTCAGTATATGAGCAGGTCCACTAGGAAAATTCAAAGGAAGTGTTGATAGGGTTCAGGGCAGGCCACCCCAGAATATGCCCTTGTGACGTGGATTATTTTAAGCTGAAGACAATCAAGGCCCAACAGACCAATGATACCTTTTACCTCACCCTTAGCTGCCTAAAAGAATTCAGATAGAAAGCCTACACCAGGAAGAGAGCTATTATCAAAGTAACTTTTTTTTTACATCAGACAGACTTCTCTCCAAGGCATGGCAAACATTTGTTTACCAAACATTTGCTCTCCCCATCTTCCTGTGAATTATTTTCCTTCCTATTTGAAGTCCCCGACTTTTACCCCCTTCTCCTTAGCTCAGAATGGCATATGAGCTTCAATTGCCTGGCTATCTGGGAGCCTCATGCCTTTGTGGAGCTCCATATATGTGAAATATATATATGTATATGTATATATGTAACAATAGCAAATAATCTAGTATACATTTCCAACAAATAGAATTTTTGCCTAACATGCAAAAGAAAAGGAGAAAGAAAACAAAATTCTGAATTAAATCCAGCTCAACACAGATGGAAGGAACAATGAGTAAGAACCAGAAAGTATTCAGTGAATGAGGTGATGACCCACTCTATACATGAAACCTGAGGGGATGACTGATAGAGTTAGAATGTCTTCAAAGTTGTTCTCAATCAATAGGGAAATGTCAAGACCAGAGGGAAAAGCTGCATGTGAATGGAGGTATCAGAAGTGCTTACAATTAGATAACAAAAAGCCAAGTAGCAAACACTGGAGGTTAGGACACATTGATAGCAAAATCAGTAGCAATATGAGAAGTATAGCTTTGGATGCCTCAGAGGCCAGACAAAAAAACTGAGGAAAATATAGGGAACTAAGTATAACCAAAGGAGGAAAGAGGAAAATAAGATGCAAAAGTGGGGGAGGGTCCCCTAATCTACTATTTACCAAGCGCTTCATGTTTATATCCATCCTTTGAGATATATTTAATATTCCCATTTTACATGAGAACACTGAAGCCTAGAGAGGCAAAGTGAATTTTCCAAGGTCATTCAACTACCATGGTGAATTTTAAGTACAACTTCTTCGAATCAGAATTTGAGCTATCTTGATTTATAAACCCATGATCTTTTCATTCCCCAGGATTGCTTTGTGAAGAAAGAATTGTCTAGGTATGGAAAGCATGCCCACAAGGTTTAACTAAGAGAAGAAAATGCTATGGAATCTTAATCATTTTCCTTCCTGCAAGCCGGATGGGATTTCTATTTTTTTTTTTAAGAGTTTATTTATTTATTTGAGCGAGAAAGAGAGAGTGAGAAAACACAAGCAGGAGGAGCAGCAGAGGGAGAGAGAGAAGCAGGCTCCCCGCTAAGCAGGGAGTCTGATGCAGGGCTCAATCCCAGGACCCTGGGATCATGACCTGAGCCCAAGGCAAAGGCTTAACCAACTGAGCCACCCAAGCATCCCACCGAATGGGATTTCTCATGCTTCAGAATCACCGCTGTATTTTGAGAGCACCAATTATGGGACACTCAGCTTATTATAGCCTTATAGTAGTTACTTGTAGATCACTGTTATGTTCCCTGAGTCTTTCTTCATATTTGTATTTTCATGGCACCAAAAACAAGGCGAACTAGTGATTGGTAGAAAATGAACATATGAAACACATACACACGCGTGCACATGCACACATACACTTCCTTACTCTTTTAGCCCAGAATGCTAAAGGGAGGCCACACAGAGTAGGGGCAGTTAAAGCTTGTCTAACCACAGCTTTTCTAACAGGGGCTATGATTGCCAGTTATATCATGCAAAGTAGGGTCTTTCTGCATCCAATAAGCTTAATTGTATGCTATACCACAACCTTTTATACTTGGAGTTGGTATCATTATTCTGGAAGAACTTACATAATCCCTTTAAGAGGGTATTTACAGACATTGAGAATGTCATGATTCTGTAACTATCTCTAACAATTCCAAAATTTTAGAGTCTGTTCGTTATAATATCATCCTCCTGATCCCAAATTCTTTTTCAGTTACAGTTCTTTGGTTTGAAACAATAGAAAGTCCAACTCAAAATGACTTAATCATTAAGGAGAACGTATCATCTCATGGAACCATTAATGTAAATCCTAAATAAGAGGTCTCCAGTAATGGTTAATACCATTACTCAACATTATTAAAAATCCAGGTTCTTTCCATCCTCAATGTGTCAGCATTGCCCTCAAGGAAGCTCCTGTTATGACTGAAAGATGCTGCTGCATTTTCCAGCTCCCCAAATAAACACAACATCCCTCTTACGTGTCCTTTTTTAAAAGGAAGAGAAATTTTCTCAGAAACCCTTCATTAGACCTCCCCGTTTTGTCTATGTGGCTGGAACTAGGTCACAGCATTTTGAAAAATGTAAGCTCAATGAAGAAATAAATGTTGTCTGTCTTGTTCACATCTATATCCCTAGAACTCAGAACAATATTTGGTGCATAGCTTATATTTAACCTATAGCAACCTATTTTATTTTATAACATAGTAACAGCAATAACTAATAACAGTAAAAACATAGCACATCTGTTCAGACTATGGGCTCTGGAGTCAAATGGCTGGGGATATTTTTTTCTCTCTTTTTGGACCTTAGATGAACAGAATTGGCTTAATCATACCCCTACATTCATGACAACTCTCATCATTGCTCCATGTAGGGTTTACTTCTTTATTTACTTATTGACCAATAATGTAATAGAAACTAATCTCACCACTCAAAACAAAAGTTAGGATCTTGACAATAACCTATTCTAACTTTATGACCACCATTCACATTCCCTGCCTGTCCTCACCCAAGATAACCATCATAATAAATTGTGTCTCAATATTGTCTTGATTTTTTAATATAATTTAGTACATCTATAAGTATTCCTGAAAATATTTTATTTCATTTTTTTCAACTTTATAAAAAAGTAATCAACTTTAAGTAATATTTTGGGATTTACTTTTTACTTAAACTTATATTTGCTGATATCACTCATATTTTGCATGTCACTGTAGTCTATTCACTGTAACTGCTATACAACAGCCCATTCTGTCAATATATCACCATACATTTTCCTACTTTGATGTTAGTAATCACCTGAGCCATTTAATTTTTGCTATTATAAAAAAAGCCGCTATAAACATTCTTGCAGAGCTCCCATTGTACACATGCAAGAGTATCTCTTGGGTATTTACACCTCCATGTGGATTTGCTGGATCATAGGGTACACAAATATTCAAATCAAGTAAATAAAACCAAACTGTTTCCAAATTGGTTGGCCTATTGGCTTTTAGTTCCATATCCTCTCCAGTATTATCATATCCCTAATTCCATTTTTTCTATTATTTGTGCTTTCCTAATTGATTTGTGGATTGCATACATACCACACATACACATAAACACAACCCACATATTCTTGATACAACCACTTTGTGTCTGTCCCTTCTGAGTAATTTTTAATCAGTCTGTGCCTTAGTTTTTCACTCTATAATATAAGGTAAAATATAAAATATGGTACCTATTGGTGATGGTTAATTTTATGTGTCAACTTGACTGGGCTAAGATGCCTAGCAGACTTGTAAACATTATTTCTGGGTGTTCCCGTGAGAGTTTTTCTGGAAGAAACTAGCATTTGAATCAGTAGACTAAGTAAAGAGGATCATCTTCTCCAATGTGAGTGGGCATTATCTAATCCTCTGAGGGCCTAAATAGAACAAAAAGACAGAGGAAGGGCAAATTTGCTCTCTGCTTGATCTGGGACATCCATCGTCTCCTGACCTTAGACATCAGTGCTCTTACTTCTGAAGCTTTTGATATCAGATGAGGAATTATACCATTGGCTCCTGTGGTTTGCTGGTCTTCAGGGTTGGACTAGAATTACGTCACTGGCTTTCCTGGACCTCCAGCTTATGGGTGACAGATCATGGGACTTCTCAGCCTCCATAATCATGTGAGCCAGTCACTCATAATAAATTTCTTTCTCTGTTTCTCTGGAGAACTCCAATACACTACCTAATAAGTGATTTTTTTGAGGAATATATTATTAATACATGTAGAATGATTTATTAAAACTATTTTATCAAATATCAATGTTATCATCCCCAACTTACAAGTTAGCAAGTTGAGGCTTAGAAAGGTTAAATAATTTGACCAAGATCATACAGCTAGGATATGGTAGGGCTAGATTGTATACCCAAACTGAAACAGAGCTTCTGTCTGTTCTTAACCACTCTACCATACCACTTCTTTTTATATCATGAAATTGAAAAGTTCTTGTGAAACTTTGCTACAAGGAAAGACGATGGAAAATAATACTTTTGACGACTACGCTCATTACATGTTTGGAAAATATATCTCTACCTTGTAAAATAGATACTAGAATGCCAGGATGATCAATATATTTTAATAAGCATAACAACAATCACATAATAGGTGGTTAATAAATTCTAGTTATGATTATTATCTCATAATATCTCACAAATCCAGTGTTACAGATCTTCTCCCCATTTTATCAATAAGAAAAATAAAGCTTTAAAAGAATAAGTAACTTGTCCAAGGTTGTGTGGTACAAAGTAGTTATAGACCCATAAGCTTGTCTGATTGTAAAGCCTGTGTATGTCTAGAACATTTTACTGTAAACTTTTATTCTTATTCAAGAATCAGATCAGTGTTTCATGATGCAAAAGAGAAAGAAATTAAAATTAACATATATACAGGGCACTTCAATAAAGATACACATACTAAATGATTGTGATAAATAACAAGAGTGAGAAATATGGTGTTCAAATATCAAATCCCATGGCATAAAATTCATTTTTTAAAAATAATCTACTTTTAATATTGTAATAATGTAGTATGGTGACAGATGGTAACTACACTTATCATGGTGAGCATTGAGTAATGTATAGAATTGTTGAATCAAAATGTTGTACACCTGAAACTAATATAACATTGTGTGTCAATATACTTCAAATAAAAAAAGATTTATTTTCCCCTTTACCTCCATCTACTTAAATGATATAATAATCATCTTCCAATATTTGAAAGTCTTTGTGATGAAAGATAATTAGATCTGTTCTATATGGCACCACAGAACAGATCTAAGATTAGTGGCAGACTATATATTATTATTAACAATAATAATAAGCTAACATTTATTAAGCATTTATTATCTAGCAGGCACTGTGCTATGTACTTTATATGAATCATCTCATTTATTTTCAACAAAGCAAGTGGTAGGTCTCATTCTGCAAGTGAGTAAATACAGGTTTAGAGAAGTTAAATAATTTGTGAAATTATTTATGACTGATGAGCAGTGGATACTAACCCAGAATTGCTGAAATCCAAAATGTATATTCTTTACCATAATGGTATGTGCTTAACAGAAATAAAACTTTGGAACTGAACTTACCAAATACAGTAGGATCCCTATCACAAGAGTTGTATAAAAGAAAGGGCTGGGAAACCACTGGACTGGTATCTTACTGAAAAGATTCATGTATTTTTTCATCTAACTCATACCTGTTAAGTGCCTACTATGTAGAAGTCATATTATTTTACAATTTAAAGATTATATGAAAAGCAAGATTGTTTAAAGAAAGCAGATTTAAATGGGAGGCAGAAAACTGAACTGAATGGTTTTTATGTTTTTTAGTTTCTTTAGTCATATAATTCTGTAACTCTTGATTTCCCTTACTCCAAATAACGCCAGCAGTTCCTAAAGCAATTAAAAGAGAAGGAATTTGCTACTTCAGTTACTTTCTCTTTCCCAGTATCTATATATACTCCATTCTGTATTCAGCATGCTGATTTGCATTAGCTTAGATGCCACTCAGAATTGAGGAGTGAAATCCAGGCATTCCTACAGAGTTCTTTTCAACTGATTGCTGAAACCTCAAGCTGTGATACAGCATGAACTGCCCATCTCCCAAGTGTTTCATATGCTCTCACTGTCATTTCATCAGGGAAGGGAGATTACCTATTTTTCTCCTTGAAATCATCATTTCATTTCCTGTCTTTAGGCTGGGTAGATTATCTATTCTGATAACAAAAGATACAGATATCGCTCCTGTTTGCCCTACCTATCAAACATCATGAGACATTTCCCTCACTAATTACTGAGCAAATTGAAAGGAGTAAGACAAGAGCCACTCAAAATATAAGGATTTTCTTTTTATTTATTTTTATTGTGGGAAGAACACCTAACATGAGATCTACCTGCTCACAATTTTTAAGTGCACAAGACAGTATTGTTCACTATAGGCACAATGCTGCACAGCAGATCTCTAGAACTTACCCATCTTGTACAACTAAAAGTTTATACCTTTTGAACAGCAACTCCCCATTTTCCCCTCCCTTCAACCCCTGACAACCATCATTCTACTTTCTGCTTCTATGACTTTGAAATAGGAACCTCATATAGGTGGAGTCATGCAGCGTTTGTCCTTCTGTGACTGACTTATTTCACTTAATATAATGTCCTGCAGGTTCACTGATGTTGCTGCATATGAAAAGATTTCCTTCCTTTCCATATATGTCATGTGATTAGAAAAAATTTATCTATTTCTGAGTTTTGTGATGAGATTTTTATTAGCTTTTTCAAAACTGTAATTTGTTGTTAGTCTTTTTCTCATTTTAGATAAATATTGACTTCCATGTGTTTATAGAAAGGACAAGTACCAAGCTTCAGTATCTGATTCTTTCATAAAAATCTATTGAATTATTCAATTATATACGTTGGGAAGATTTTTATAACTAAGGTGGTTTTGAAAAATTATTCATTGTCATTTTCAGATTATGTGACTTCTGGCAAGAATGTATCCAAGGGAGGTTGATTCCATAGTCATCAGATTCCATTTATTTTGTGAATTTGATTAGAAAATGGCAATTGATTATTGTAAGATTGGACAGTAAGCATTACAACCCAATTTGTATTTTTTAAGACAGATGTAAGTCATACCACAGTGATAGAAAAGCAAGAGTACTTTGTGTGGCAATAAAAAAGACTTAAACTTTCAATGATTCTACCATTCTCTGGCATGGCTTTGCATCACATTGGTCCATAAACCTATGAAAATAACATACACTAGACGCTTACTTTTGGAATTTCTAATTCAGGAAACCTAGGGCGAGTACAGATATCAGAAAAGTATTTGAAGTCTTCAATGAGTCTGATGTGTGCCCCCAGTGAAGAACCACTGATTTGCCTGGTATAGGCCAAAGTCCTCAGCAAAGACACATCATGATGGCTAGCTAACTCATGCTTAGCACCGCATACCAGCCCCATCTCCAAACAACTTCAATACTTATACCTAAGTAATACGGAGCTACTTGTGGTTTTTTGGAATCATCATACATTTGCTGATGATGTTCTCTTCCCTGGAATAAACTTTCCCCCTTGTATACTTGGAACATTCTACTCCTATTTCAAGACCCAATCCAAAAATCATCACCTCTCTCATTTTTCCAAGAAAACATCCTGTTCTAATTCCTCAGGTTACCTTATAACTTAAATTATATAATTAAATACATATATATATTTATATAAAATTAAGCTATATATATATATAGCAATTAACACAACTGTATTATCTCTATTTGTCTAGATCCCTGTCTTCCCTGCTAGACTGTGAGCTCCTAGAAAACCTGTTCATCATTTTATCCATAGTGCTTAAAACTGTGCTCTGCCAAAGAGAGAGACAAACCAAAAAACAGACTCTTAACTATAGAAAACAAACTGATGGTCACCAGAGAGGAGGTGGGTGGGGGATGGGTGAAACAGGTGAAACAGGTGATGGGGATTAAGGAGCATACTTACCATGATGAGCACAGGGTGATATATGTAACTGTTGAATCACTTTATTCTATAACTGAAACTCATATAACACTCTGGAAACATATAACTAACTGGAATTAAAATAAAAGATTAATATTTTTTAAAACTGCTCTGCAAAGGGAGGTGCTAAAGCAATAGTTGCTTAATTTTTTTAAATGAATCAATGAATGAGCAGCAGCACCAATCAACCAATCTTTCAGGCCAAACACTTCAAACCTAGATTCTTCTCTGCTATTCAGTTGTCACAGTCACAGATTCCACTGTTAGATCTGTTCTAATGATTTACTCCTCTCCTTCTCCATGGCAAATGCAGATATTTTCTTCTACAGGCTAGTGCCACCTTAATGCCTTCCTATGATACCCCACAGCCTTCAGCAGAAAGTCTTGATGCCCGATCATGCCATACAAGACCATGCCTGGTCTGTGTCTACCTGACTAAGCCTCAATTTCCACCATTCCCACAAACAGAGCCTACAGTCTACTCATATGGACCTATTCAAGCCTCCAAAGCAGACCATCAATTTCTGTATTATTTCTTTGTTTTTGTATGTATTTCTTCCCTTAGAAACTCCTCCTTCTTCTCTGCCTGGATAAAAAAGTACAACCATTTAAAAAAAAGAAAAATTCAGCTCAACTGTTCACCTTCCCTGGAAAGGCTCAACTAATCCTTATCCTCCCGGACCGGGCTAGAGACATAGTCCTCCTCCCACATCCCTTAACTCCCAGTGCATCCTTCTAGGTTCAGGTCACTGCAACTGCTGACTTACTGTCTTTACCAGTAAACTAAGAAATTTTCCAAGGAAGAGACCATGGCACCTACTACAAGCCTACTTCATGTGATTCTGATAAACTACCAGCTGTATCTATGATGTAACTCAAGACTTACCTCACATCGATTTGTTTAAAATATATTTAATTTGAAGGATGTAAATGTAGTTTTTCTTAAATTAATATCACATGGAAAATATTGTAATGAGAGATGAAGTTTGAGAATTAAAAATCAAGAGCCATTTTATCAGGAACATGTCTTGTAAGGGGACTTTTGCAGAATGTACCTAAAGAAATGAAGACTTTTCATAATCTAAATACAGTGCAAGAAAAGGGGAACCAAAGATGACCAAGACAAGACTCCTACAATTAAAGACTTGGCAAGCTGCATTTATAATTAACTAAAAAAAACAACAAAATCATCAGTGTTGATCAATACTCTTCTGGCATGTGATCAAAAGCAATTTTTGCACTGAGCCCTGGAAATTTAAACAAACTTATATTTTCTCCCTATTTCTTTTTTTATGATCATGAATCCTGCTTGATTAAAAAATCTCTACAAGATTCTTTCATTCACTCATTAACTCATTCATTTAATAAATATTTCCTGACCATGTCCCACATCAGGCATTTTGCCAAGCACAGATGGTACAAAAATATAATAAGATAAATACTTTTCCTTAGGGGAGGCATTTTTAATGAAAACAGATAAATACAACTAACACAGTAAACGTAAAAACAAAGTAAACTTAACTCTGTATGGGGATCATGAAAGGCTTCTCAATGAAGATAACATTTAACTTCAGTCTTGAGGAAGGAGTTAGAGTTTACCAGAAGTTTTATTGTTTGAGGCGATGATAGAGATGAATATGGAATTGGTTTTTACGGTGCATGCTAACCAATATGAGCCTCTAGCTGTTTGACACAGTTAACAACACATGAGGGGGACAACTTTCCTAGAAACAGGTGTTCTGGCATTTTCCTAACTGGAATCCCTTAGATTATTTTCCCAGGCACTTGAATTTAAAGAAAAGTTCTCCCAATATAGAATCTTCAGGAGTGCTGTGTCAAATTATTCATTTTTGGTATTTTAGACATATTGACTAAAGGATTTTCAACAAACTTTTGTATATGTGTAGGCAACACTCAACAAACTATTTTTCTATGCCATAAAATATTTCACTTGAGAATAAATTTATCGTCTCCAGATTTTGCTAACATGGGCTTTTTGGTGCCTTCCAAACAGTAAAAAGTAGGGATTCATGGAAAAGAAAAAGTTTCACAATACTTTTAAAAAGTAGAAAACATTTCATCAATAGTCAACATATTTTTATTTTTTTATGTTATGTTAGTCACCATACAGTACATCATTAGTTTTTGATGTAGTGTTCCATGATTCATTGTTTGCATATAACACCCAGTGCTCCATGCAATACGTGCCCTCCTTAATACCCATTCCCGGGCTAATCCAACCTCCAACCCCCCTCCCCTCTGAAACCCTCAGTTTGCTTCCTGTAGTCCATAGTCTCTCATGGTTCATCTCCCCCTCTGATTTCCCCTGCTGCATTTTTCCCTTCCTTCTCCTAATGTCCTCCATGCTATTCCTTATGTTCCACTTATAAGTGAAACCATATGATAATTGTCTTCCTCTGCTTGACTTATTTCAGGTAGCTAATCCCCTCCAGTTCCATCCATTCCTTGTTAGGACAAATAAGGAGGAAGACTCATGCACTACACCAATTTTGTTTATCTTTTCTTCTAAATTTGATTTTCCTAATCATATATGAATAGATTCACACTGTGGAAAATTGGGAGAAAAAATAGAAAAAAATAACAATGATCGTAATCACTGTCACTTACTAAACACTTTGTGCATTGGGCTTCACATACATTACTTCATCTAATCCTCACCACAACCCTACGAGGTAAGGCAATATTATCATTATCATTTTATAGTAAGTGAAAAGAGGCTTAAGGAGACCTAGACATACCAGCCAAGGATAGTGCCAGTTAACGAACTTAAAATATCTGACTTCAGAACCCTCACATTTACTGATCTTCTACAAGGCAGCCGGCACTTCATCTAGTTGCAGGTTTCGCCCTTTTTCTTAATTAATTAATTAATTTTTATAAAATATTTATTTATTGAGAGATACAGAAAGAGAGCACATGTGTGAGCATGCACACACAAGCAAGTGTGTGGGGAGGAGGGGCAGTGGGAGAGGGAGAAAACAGATTCTCCAGCAGACTCCCTGCTGAACCAGGAGCCTAAAGTAGGGCTCAGTCTCAGGACCCTGAGATCATGACCACAGCCCAAATCAAGAATCCCACGTTCAACCAACTGAGCCACCCAGGCATCCCATCTTAATTAATTTATTAACTCACTTCAATAACATTTCATTACATGGTTATACCAGGCACTATATTAGATACTGGAGGTACAGAGCTAAGGACAGTCTCGGCCATCACTGAATTTTTATCCTAGAGGAAGTGGTGGACATTTTATAAGTAATTACAAATGTGATGTGTATAATAAAGGAAAAGTGGTTTGGAAGCTTGTAATAAGAGGGACCAAATGTAGCCTGGTGGACCACAGAATGCTTCCCTAAGTTATCTATCTGTGTAATTACATATGTATAGTTGAGTGTGCTATTTCTGAGTTTTCAATATTACCTTGTTCATTTAACACTATATTCTAAGCATTTATAAGTAATTAAGTGTGATTTGTTTTAGCTACTTACATAATATTTAGATTTAGGAATGCATCCATTAACCATTTTCTATTATTGGATATTTCAGTAGTTTCCTATTTTTCTTTGTTATAAACAATAATATAGTTAACATCCTTGGGCATAAAGCTTTTTCTATATGTCTAATTATCTAAGGATAATTTCCTTAGGAAAAAGAATCCCCAAATTAGAAGGCTACAGATACCTAGAGTATTACAGGATCTCAAAAATACACTTGCTGAATAAGTGAACACAGACATGAATGGAAAAACAGAAAATTATCACCATTTCAGTTTGAAACTGATGTATGGTTGTTCTGAAGGATAAAAATGAGTTTCTAAACAGTTCTTATAACTCAAGTCAAATTGTCATTATTGACAGCAAAAGTAAAAAGCAGTTAGCTCCTTCATCAAGTACACTTCTATTTGTAATTTTTGTACAAAATTGCATTCCTTCATTAGCATAAAATGAAAACCTCCTTTTTTTTTTTTTTTTAAGAGAGAGTGCACACACATGCATGTATGAGTGGGGGGAGGGGGGAGGCGGAGAGAATCTTAAGAAGGCTCCATGCTCCGCACAGAGCCTGATGCAGGGCTTGATCTCACGACCCTGAAATCATGACCTGAGCTGAAATCAAGAATCGGATGCTTAACAGACTGAGCCATCCAGGTGTCCCGAGACCCTCCTTCTTAATCATCACTGCCTGGCATCAAAACGCCGAGTGCCACATAACCACAAATAGAAACTGCTAGTTGTGAGTTTCACACACACTCCCTGTTACTGCCACCAAGGGAGTAGGGTTTGGAGACCAGTTATGTGACCATAAACATGTTTCTTAACTCCTTAGGTTCCAATTTCTATATCCAAAAAATTAGGAAAGATATCTCTGGCTTTGTGGCTGTCAAGAGTATTAAAAGATAAAAGAGGAATGGTATACACATGCTACCTACGAACTGTGCATCAGGTACTGTGTAAGTCCCTTCTTATGCTACATATAATGTCTAAGCATGGTGACTCAGCCTTCAGATCATTTGTCAAGAAAGAAAAAAAATATGGGGGAAACAGGATAAGGGGATGATAGCAAAAGATAATTTCTTCTTGAGATGATAAAAGTGATCTAAAATTGACTATAATGATGGTTATACTTATCTGGAACCCCCTAAAAACCATTGAATTGTATACTTTAAACAGGTGAATTATATGATATGTGGATTATATTTCAATAAAGCTATTAAAAAAAGAGAGAAAAAATAAGTTATTAGGCAGCAATATTACCCAATCAGACAGATTCTGGCTATGCAAGGCTGCATTTTAACTCATTTGATAAGTATATATTAAGCACCTGACATGTGCCAGGAGTGATTCTAGATGGCAGAGATATAGTAACACACAAAAGAAACAAAGCCCTACCCTAATGGAGTTAACAATAAGCCAAAAACACATGCATATGTAATAAATATCAGGCATGATAATTATTAAAAAATAGAGAAACAGATCAGACTATTTTAAGTACAGTGATCAGGGAAGACAGCTCTGTGGAGGTATCCTGTGAATGTAAAACCAAATGATATAAAAAAGCAATTGCAGCAGAAGAAATAGCAAATACTGTGGGCCTGAGACAAAAATGAATGTGGATATTCAAGAAACAGAAAAAATGCCCATGTGCCTGAAGGATATTGAGTTTATTATCTCTGAGTTTGTGTTCTGCCAGTCTGAATACCTGCTTGTACCTATCTTATGAAATGTTACAACTTTACGAGAAATAATTTGGAATTAAAATACCACTTTGGAGAACTTTGGATATAACCAAAATTCCCCACTGTGGAGGTATCATAGAGCAAAAGGGAAGCAAAATTTCTAATAATCAATGGTCATTCACCTTTGGTTGGATTAAAAACCTCTCAAAATTTTTTCATTAAAGCTTTATTATTGTGCAAAATACATTATCCAAAATATATTCATATATATATGTGATATTCAATATATATATTCATTAAATGCTTCTTTGCCCAAAGCCAATGAAATATGTGAAAATTTAGAAATATTTCACTTTTGAATCCATCAAAATCTTGTTCCTCTATTCATTGCCTATCTCCTACGATAGCTCGTTCTCCCTCTGATAGTCTCCCAATTTTTCCTTTTTTATCTTTTCACCTAGATCTTCTTCCCTTTTCCCCAAATTCTCCTGGTCTTAACCCAACCTCCCCCCTCTGATTTTGTCCTAAAGTTCATAATTTCCTTTAAAAATAAGATCACTGAAACAGGAATACATACTTGGCAGGTAGATTTTAAGATCTGGCCTTGGTCTAACAGATAATTATCACATATTTCCCCAAACTCTGAAAGGAAAAGTAGAAATTTACTGAAGACTTTCAATAGTATTGGGAACGCAGTGTCCCAATCTCTCTGACCTATAATAACTAATAATAACTAATACTTGTGCTCATAAATCCATTTGATATTTGATGCTGAAGCCTGGCAAAAACAACAACAAAAACATCTTATTGGAAATATTCCCAAAAAGTGAAGTTATCCCCAAGGTCCACCAAATAGAATAGGAATTTTTAAAAGCACAAAATGTGGGGCAACCATACTGAGGATTATACTTGTTATATTTTCAGTAAAGAATGACTAGATATTAATCCAGTCTTGCAAGCAAAGAAAGGGCAAATATATCAGATGTCTTAGAAATTACCTTTTCAATAACTTCGGTCAACATTCAGGATAGATCCACAGGCAGATGCTTCTGCTGCACTATTCTCACCTCTTAGGAATGGCCTTAAGCTATAAATGCAGGACTTGGTATGTAAACAAATACTCAAATAGGAAATAGCTCTCCTAATGGGCCTTTAGCGTTTGCCCAAACATATTGAGACGGTCTTAGAACAAAAACAGAGTAAGACCCAAAAACAAGTTAATGGCTTTGCAAAATAAAACTATTGAATGACCCCTGGTCATCTTGGGTTCCCCAAAACAAAAAATGCCCATGATAGATCTTTAGAATTATCCATGATTTGGGATGCATTGAAAAGAGTAATTTTTTCTAGGGGTGCCTGGATAGCTCAGTCAGTTGGGCGTCTGACTCTTGATTTTGGCTCAGGTTGTGATCTCAGGGTCATGGGATTGAGCCCCATGTGGGGCTCCATGCTGGGCATGGAGGCTGCTAGGGATTCTCTTTCTCCCTCTGTCTCTGCCTCTTCTCCTACTTGCTCTTGCTCTCTCTCTCTCAATAAATAAACAAAATCTTAAAAAAAAAAAAAAAAAAGTAATTTTTTCTAAACATAAGATGGATTCCTATCAACAATGATTTGGAGTCAAGGAACTTCTAGATGCTCCAATGCTGACAAAGGAAATAGCTACTCTAAAAGGCAAAAATCTTAAAAATGGATGACCTAGAAACCAAGAGACTAGCTCATTATTATGTCAAGCAGATAGTCCTTATAAAGGGTATTTGCATCTGTGATGCCTCAAACACCTAGATTTTAGAAGGGCTCAAATAAACCATTATAGAATGCTAAAATTCATCCTCAACACTAAAGAACATATACTGGAAACTATATGAATGTAAGTTATATGGAGATAAGCTCTGGCATTCCCAGGATAGCTTACTGGTAGCACCAAATGACCTCAAGCTGAACCTTGTTAAGATCCTTCATGAAGGGGCGCCTGGGTGGCTCAGTCAGTTAAGAGTCTGCCTTCAGCTCAGATCATGATCCTGGAATCGAGCCCCACATCAAGCTCCTTGCTCAGCAGGGAGCCCACTTCTCCCTCTCCTCCCTGCTTGTACTCTCTCACTGTCTCTCCTTCTCTCTCTCTCAAATAAATAAATAAAATCTTAAAAAAAAAAAAAGATCCTTCATGAAATCCACACCACAGCAAGGACAACCTGGCCACCATTGCACACAAACACTGTGGGGAAAATTTGGAAAAATCACTGAGAATGTCTCTACTGCTCATCTTACCTGCTAAAATGTAATCCTAGCAAAACAGTAAAGATGGCGGCATGAATGACACCAACTTCAGGGTCTGTTTGACTCTTAAGATGGAATTTTACTTTTTTACTCTGCTTATTGCACGCTTTGGGGATCACTAAATCTTTTCCTTGTCAAAGAGCAATATCTTGATAGCAAGAGAGAGCTATTTTGTGTTTTCCACTTAGCAAATCTGAATTACCTTTCTAATAATAACCATACTCATTATACTGTGATAGTGGTTATAGAACTCTGCAAGGCATTACACTAAGTTTGAGGCATCCTTATTTTTCAGGCAAAACAAATGAAATTATCAGTTTAAAGTTAGTCAAATTTGCAAAAACAACTGAATTTTCTTAGCCAAGGTCCTGTCCTTAGCCTAAAGACAATAATATCAGCTCCCTTTGAAGTTCATCAGTCTCTTCCTATGATTTAATAACAAGCCACCCATGCATCTAGCAATATAATTTATAATCTTAGACTCTGTCTTGATACAAGTAAAAATGGCTGGGGCACCTGGGTGGCTCAGTTAGTTAAGCATCTATCTTTGTCTCAGGTCATGATCCCAGGGTCCTGGGATGGAGCCCCACATCAGGCTCCCTGCTCAGCGGGGGGCCTGTTTCTCCCTCTCCCCCAATGTTCATGCTCTATCTCTCACAATCTCTTTCTCTCTCTCTCTCAAATAAATAAATAAAGTCTTTAAAAAAGTTAATATGGCTAAAACACAGCAAGGGACTAATGCAGTACACTCAGTTTTATCAACAGATAGGGTCAGCCCTCCTCAAAGTCCATCCAGCAATCCTTGCATTACCTAAAACCTGAAGAATTGGTCTTCCTAAAGAGATATCAGAGAAAGACAGTCTTTGAGCCTCAATGAAAAGAACATTATCAGGTTCTTTTAACAAATAAAAAAGCAGTAAAAACTCCAAAGGGTGAATCTGTAGATACATGTCTCACAATTTCTAAGTCACAAGTTATCTTCAGAACACAGGTAGACCATCCCAACTGAAGACCTCAAGCTAAGAATTCCTAAGAATTCTCCAGTAGCATATGATCTTTAGGAGAGTGCTAACTCAAGATTATTTAGATCAAGATGATAACAGCATAGGATATACAGTTTCCACCCAAGATGTTTGGAACTAGACGAACCAGATGCCCAGAGTAACAGAACAAAATACTACCCCTAGCATTCTTACTTTAATAGTTGTCTATTTCTTGCCACTTCACTGATTTTCAGTCATAAATTGCTAATAAAAGAACTTCTGTACCATAGCCATATTGAAGAGACTTCCTCTAACCATATGTTACAAGAACCATTTTGTTCTAGATACAATTATTCAATTCTATCATAAGATTCTTTTATTTTTATTGAAGTATAATTGACACACAATGTTACATTTTTTTCACATGTACAACATAGTGATTTAGCAAGTCTATACATTATGCTATATCATAAGATTCTTATAGACTGACAACAATAACCCTAAACCGTAATGACTTGGTTTTGCCATACACTAATCACCATTTACCTGAACATTCAGTCATCCACAGAACACTTCTAGTACCTAAAATATAACCATGGTATCGACTATAATATCCAATCATGTAAAAATTGAACTTGACCATATAACAGCAAAAAAGACTTTTATAAAAATTATTACAATGCTCTCAACAGAAGCCAAAAACCCAGCAATAACAGGAATGAACATTGAGGCTATGTTTGCATAATAGGGCACTTGTTCTCCTCAGAGATTCTCCAACATCCTTACAGGAATTATTCAGCTCTATCTAAAGAATCTGTCTTCTCAAAAGAAGAGTTAACTGGCACTCCTATTATATTAAACATTTACGCCCACAACAAAATTTGTGCTCCAACAAAGTCCTGCCTTTTATGTGGCCATCAAACCCTCCCTTGTTTACTATAAAAAAATTTTACTTGTCTATACTGGTAATTTGTCAAAACTTTCAAGTATTCATGATCACTATACCTCTGTGCTTCATGTTTCATTTAAGTGTATTCCCAGGAATTTCAAAACAAAGCTATTCTAAGCTACTCTGGAGAATTAGAATAATTACTAATCTACTTTTTATATATACCATGTGAGCAAAAATTTTTACAATAAAGGTTATGGAATTAGAAAGGGTGGTCAGAAATTTATCAATAAGCCAAAAATATAAATGATATTCTCCTAGTATCTAATGCTCAAGCCTTAAAAGCAGGTCTAAAACTCTTTAACCCAAGTAGAAATAAATAATTAAATAGCTTTCACATTCTATTAGCTAGCCATGATGGTACCTGCGTAATTTCCAATACTTCATGTTGAATTTGGATAAATATAATTGGTCAGGTAGAATAGTTCATGTAAACTGAAGGTGATGACCACCGGACTCTCCAAAACAAATCAAAAGGGAGTGTGGGACATGTTTTCTTTACAGATTTTGGTATTTGGGGATCATGATTTCACAGCATTCAGGCTCTCATTCTTTGTGTGTATTCCAGTTGTCAAGTGTGACTTCTCATGAGTCCTAAATGCCGCTGTATAGCCACTGTCACGTCAGATGATTCAACCACTCATCATCTGACAAAAGCAGCAAGAAGGGCAAACCGTGGTTTGACGCTGAACTGCTGTGACTGAGATAAAGATGTCACCTAGAGATCAGGACCATGGTGTGAATCTGGCATGACACTGATTTTAAGACTGACCCTCTGGCCTCACTAGAAAATGACCAAAAGATAGAGGTCTGAGAACCTATACAACAAACCCACCAGACATGCAATACTGACAGAAGAACTACCTTCATCAATTATCCAACTATATTCAGAACCTCATGTCACTTAGATTGACCTACCTTAAAATCCAACAAACCTAAAGACTTATCCCATTTCTGATATCCTGATTTCCCCTAACAAGATGCCATTTAAGAATTGCATGTTTGGTGTTCCCTGTCAATGTAGTAAGTCAATAAAACTCAGTTTGTATTGTAACAGGTATTTTTATTTTGAGCTTTCTATACTTCAAACAGGCAAAAGAGAATGGAATCTAGTGAACAAGTGTAGGATCTGTTAATATAGATGTAGAATGACTTCTTCATGGGTTAAAGAAAGGAAGGCAAAATGTATATGGTACAGACACACTACCAAGCCATTTCCAAAATTTTTACCTCAAGATTAACATATGCCCAATGTTACATAGGCCTTCCACTTTCCTGCTCTGATATAATACTGACTCAAATGGGCTTAGACTCACCTCATATGGGATCAATCCAAAATGATAGATATGTATAGACACATGGATCAAAGTACATGGTAGAAAAAGAAGGTCTGCATTTAACTTGGATGCTCAAAGCAAGTTATCTGGTTATTATGATAACAGGATAAAAGTAAATGAGAGACATACATTTCCCTATTTAGATGCAAAATCACTAACTTGACAAAGTGATTCTAAAGTTTACCTGATAGGATAAATAAGTGAGAATAATAAAAAAATTTTTGATATACATTAGCAATGAATAATCAATGCATGGATTATTTTTTAAATAAAGATAGCCTAAAAATAACCTGTTTTATTTACATTACAGAGGACAGATCATAAATGAATGAAGAAATCAAAGACAATTCAATAAAAAGTACAAGTTAAACCCTAATGAAATTAGACCTTTATTTACTACCATACACCAACAGAAATTCTTGGTGGATTAAAAAGCCAGATGTTAAATGAGAAATCACTTAAAAATTTAAAATATACTTCAAAATGTATTTGATCTTATGTTGAAAATAACACTAAAGCATAAAACAAAAGAAGAAATCACAATATTAACAACAGGTAGCATCAACCACATGCAAATTTTTAGACTTTTGAACATCACAGGTTGTAACAAACCAAAATAAAAAGTAAACAATACATGCAGAAAAAATATTTGAAATATACTATAAACAAATTTTCATGATCTTGGTATGTAAAACTTCATACAAATCAATGTGAAGAAAACTAAAACTCCAGTAGAATTATGAACATAGTATATAGAAAAATAATTCACACAAAATAAAATTGTGAAAGGAATAAAAGTGACCAATAATCAAATGAGATTATGTTAATATTACTAGCCATTGTGGAAATGCAAGTTAGTTATAAAATTGACATTCTCTAAAAAACATTTTAACTGATAACGCTCAAGATAATGGTGAAGCAAACAAATCCACAACTGTCAGGAGTATTAACAACTTTATGGAAATATTCTACCAGTGCTAAGAATCACAGTAAGGTTTTCTATACGTGTGAACTCAACAATACCCTTTGTAGGACTCTATTCTCAAAGAAATTTTTAAAGCCAATTTATAAACAATATTCAGTACATTATCTTAAAAAGCAAAAATTCAGAAACAACTTTAATATCCAGCCATAGGAGAATAGGTACATTTGTTATGGAAAGTTTAACACACATCATTTCTGGATAACCACCATTTTAACACTTTCCTAAGTTTTGGCAATTTTTTTACATTAGAAGTTTTACCTCCTGATGTAGTAAGAAAACTTAACATCTCTGGATTATCTGTAATAGGATGCAAGTGTGTGATCTCACACTCATGGAAGACTTGAAGTAGGAAATAGGCAATAAGAATAGTACCTGGGAAATCAATCTCATAGAAAATTCAGTTATGGAACTACTCAATTCTTCAGTGGTAGTTGCAATGAGGTATACAAGAGGGAGTGAAGCAGCTTTGGAGTAAACAGAGTTTAATTCAGTTAGGCTTCTCCAAATATCAGATGCCAGATAATCTGATTACAGACCAGTTGGAAAGAGATTCTGAATTGCTGTGAAATGCTTAGAAGGATTTAGCATTAATTACAAAATTGGCCCATTCACTTCCTTTTTTATCTTCCTGAATTGTCATAGCAATTCTTACTTGTCCAAATATATTACTTCATATATAAGTAACCTGAATATTTCAGAAAACACTTTCATCAGAAGACACTCAGCCAACTGAAGTACTTTAACTTAGTTCAGAAATGAGGAAGAAGGAAAGAAATCAGGTATTTGAGCACCTACTAGGTTGGAATTAATGAGCATTGGGCACATTACCTATATTTTTTCATTAAATCATCACAATCACCTAAAAAAATGGACACTAATGTCTCCATTTTACAAATAAGGAAGTCAAGGAAGGCTAAATAATCTCCTAACAGTTACTCCTCTTATGGAAAGATTATTTTCTTATTTAATCTTCACAACAATTACCATTTTCCAGATGAAGAAAGGAAGGTGAAATCACAAAATTGTCAATTCCTGGGAGTTTTCATTATTTTTGTTTGTTTGTTTGTTTTTTCTCTTTTTTCTTTTCTTTTTTTATTTTTTATTATTATGTTCAATTAGCCAACATATAGTACATCATTAGTTTTTTTTTTTAATTTTATTATGTTATATTAATTGTCCAATGGAAAAAAGACAGTCTCTTCAACAAATGGTGTTGGGAAAATTGGACAGCCACATGCAGAAGAATGAAACTGGACCATTTCCTTACACCACACACAAAAATAGACTCCAAATGGTTGAAAGATCTCAGTGTGAGACAGGAGTCCATCAAAATCCTAAAGGAGAACACAGGCAGCAACCTCTTCGACCTCAGCCGCAGCAACTTCTTCCTAGAAACATCGCCAAAGGCAAGGGAAGCAAGGGCAAAAATGAACTATTGGGACTTCATCAAGATAAAAAGCTTTTGCACAGCAAAAGAAACAGTCAACAAAACCAAAAGACAACCAACAGAATGGGAGAAGATATTTGCAAATGACATATCAGATAAAGGGCTAGTATCTAAAATCTATAAAGAACTTATCAAACTCAACACCCAAAGAACAAAGAATCCAATCAAGAAATGGGCAGAAGACATGAACAGACATTTTCCCAAAGTACATCCTTAGTTTTTGATGTAGTGTTCAAAGATTCATTAGTTGCACAACCAGTGCTCATCACCACACGTGCCCTCCTTAATACCCATCACCCCACGCCCCTCCATTCTATAACCCTCAGTTTGGTTCCCAGAGTCCAAATTCTCTCATGATTTGTCTCCATCTCTGATTTCCTCCCATTCAGTTTTCCTTCCCTTCCCCTGTGGTCCTCTGTGCTATTCCTTATTATTAAGGTTTGAACTATCTCTCTGGCTCTAAAGTCTACCTAATTTAGACTCAATTATACTGCCTTCTAAATCTCAGTGTGGTTAGTAGATATACATATGTACTCAGAAATAAAAATATTCAGTAGATTTGATGCTCTTTGGGCACTGATATAGCCTCAGTTCCAGACTGAAGTCATATTCATTCTGGATTGCATTGAAATTACACAGGAATGGCAAAATGATGCATTAAAAGGGACTTATTCTAAACTATTCCTTACCCTCCATGCTAGGTGAAATACAAATGATCTCCAGCTTGTAATCTATTATTATTAATTTACCAATATTTTATGAATAGCTGTTGAATAATTCTAAATCAATAATTTGCTATAAATAAAAGGATGAATGATAGTCAACAAAGCCACACACAATATTTTTTATCTCTACCTCAAACACAATGTCATTGTGTGACAGATTTATTTGCATTGATATTAAATGTCAGTTTTGTGAAGTTTCATAGTGATGCATGCAGGACTGGCACCCAATTGAATAGCCTGCATTTCAGTGTACAGCAATAAAACCAGATATACCTGGCAATGTAAAAAAAGCTTCCATTAGCACCTTTTGAGAGGCAGTAAGGCATGATGGCTAAGACCACAGACTCTAGAGCCAGAATGCTTGAGTTCAAATCTTAATTCTATAACATTACTAGCTGTGTGACCTTGAACAAGTCACATAACCTCTCAACTCTAAAATGGAGAGAATAGTAACTTCCACATAGGTTTATGACATTTGAAGAACTAAAATTTCTAAAGCACTTGGAACAAGGGCCTGGCATGCAGAAAACACTAGGTACATATTACCTAATACAGCTACCACTTACCATCAAAAGACTTTGGGAGAGTGGAATTTAAACTGCTGCACATACACATATTTGTATTGGGAAAGTTTATTTCAATTGATGTGAACCTTGATATGCAGAAACTTAATGGGGAAATCCTTTCACAATACATATGTATATCAAATTATAATGATGTATGCTTTAAATATATTACAATTTTATTTGTCAATTATACCACAATAAAGTTGGGAGAGAAAAAGAAACAAGCATCAGAATAGGACAGATAAAACAAAGAGAAGCAGAAACTGGAAGGCAGGGAAATACTCAATTGTGTTTCCAGATTGAGTTCTTTGAGACTTCCCTGCATCCTTCTGCTTATTCTCTTTTTCTTTGTCTACTTTGAGTAACTTTTGCTTTCATGCGTCCTGAAGATCCCTAAGACAGTCTCCTTGCTAAAAAGGTAGACAGAAAGAAAAGAGAGAACAGACACAGCTGAGAAGGAAGCCCTTACCCCAGCCAGTGAGAACAGGCTCGTCCATATCTGTGGCTGGCCCAGAATAGTTCATTCCACCTCTCTAGTGGACTGTCTCACATTTCCCCAGTAGTGATGTTCAAAATGTTAGCCCAAGTTATATAGCAGACTCTGAGATCAGAGTCCTTAATGACATGTGGACATCTTGAGGAGAACATGAGTCAGAAACTTGAGCTGACATGCGGATTGAAGTTTTTATTCATAACAAATTGAAGGTGAGAAGTTACATTCTCATTTAATTCAGTTTACTGGAATGTGGAGGTTTATTAGAAAATATATTAGATATGACTTTTACCCCTCTAAGAATAAGAGTGAAAGTCATCCTCAGGCTGCAAAGAAGTAATGAATTTCAAGAGTCCATGGATTTTTCTCTGTTCAAATACTTACCTTTTGGGGATTTTTATTTATTTATTTATTTATTTATTTATTTATTTATTTATTTATTTTCATCAGCATCAAGATTTTCTAACTACTATATTAAAGAATTTTTTCAGTCATATTTATTTAAATTCAGATTGTCCTTGACACAATATTTTCTATGGTCTTCCTTATTTAAAAAAGAGAGAGACAGAGAGAGGATTTCAAAGGAATTATCACATCTTTCCTTATTATATTATGCAATTCCTTCAAATGTAATCTCCAAAGATTTATCTGCTTGTATCATCAGAACCTAGAAGAGTAGAGAGTACATCATAGGCTCTCAATCAATTTTAATTGTTATTGATTCCATGTTATTATAACAATGATAATAAAAGGGAGTTCTCTGATCATGAAGGCAAAAAGGCACAGAAGAAGCTTATAGGTTTTGGAACCAGAACAGACAACCTAGCTGTGTTTCCTTAGCTGCTGTGAAGTGTATTAATAAAGCACGTGGCCAAACAGTTTAAAATCACATCTACCTTTTTAATTATTTTTATATAAAATTCTCTTAAATTATGCATTGAATCTTTGCCATTGTTTGGGGCTCTTATTGTGCTTCTTAGCATTTTAATATAAAATTTAAATTGTTTATTCTCTAAGAAACTGGTGCTCTGAAATATGAATGAAAGGTAGTACCCACTAAGACACACTATCCAAAGGCAGGAAAAAAAAAATGTGTAAGCTGATTCTCCATGATAAAATCATAACCCCCCAAAATTACAAAATCAAAAGGCTCCTAGACATCAAGAACATTTACTCCAGTCTTCTAACTTCTAGCATCGAAGAAAGGATCTACAGATCTGATGAAGATTTAAAAACTTTTTAAGTGTCAATAGCAAATATTAAAAAGATTAAAAAGAAAATAAAATTGCAACAACTATAATCCAGGAAAGTAACTTTATTATATATAAAAGGCTGGTACCCAAGGTATATAAAGATCTTTTCAAACTCAACACCCAAAAAACAAATAATCCAGTCAAGAAATGGGCAGAAGACATGAACAGACACTTCTCCAAAGAAGCCATACAAATGACTAACAGACACATGAAAAAATGTTCAACATCACTAGCCATCAGGGAAATACAAATCAAAACCACTATAAGATACCACCTTACAACAGTTAGAATGGCAAAAATTAACAAGACAGGAAACAAGTGTTGGCAAGGATGTGGAGAAAGGGGAACCCTCTTACACTGTTGGTAGGAATGCAAGTTGGTGCAGCCACTCTGGAAAACAGTATGGAGGTTTCTCAAGACGTTAAAAATAGAGCTACACTAGGTATTTACCCCAAAGATACAGATGTAGTGAAAAGAAGGGCCATATGCACCCCAATGTTCATAGCAGCAATGTCCACAATAGCCAAACTGTGGAAGGAGCTGAGATGCCCTTCAACAGACAAATGAATAAAGAAGATGTGGTTCGCATATACAATGGAATATTACTCAACCATCAGAAAGGATGAATACTCACCATTTGCATCAACATAGATGGAACTAGAGGAGATTATGCTAAGTGAAATAAGTCAAGCAGAGAAAGACAATTATCATATGGTTTCACTCATATGTGGAACATAAGAAATAGCATGGAGGACCACAGGGGAAGGGAGGGAAAACTGAATGGGAAGAAATCAGAGAGGGAGACAAACCATGAGTGACTCTGGACTCTGGGAACCAAACTGAGGGTTACGGAAGGGAGGAATTGGGGGCTGGGATAATGGGGTGATGGGTATTAAGGAGGGCACGTGTGGTGATGAGCACTGGGTGTTATATGCAACTAATGAATCATTGAACACTACATCAAAAATTAATGATGCTGGCTAATTGAGCATAATAATTTTTTTTTTAAAAAGTCTTATAAAGTAAAAACTCACTCAAACTATAATAGATTAAATAATCAGAATGGAGAAAATAAATAATTCACAAAAGAGAAAAAGCAACTAATAACCAATACATAAAAATGTAGTAATATAACTGCAATTATAGCAATATAGTAATTAACTCCTTGTAGCAACAATGAGGCAACATCTTTTGTATGTGTCTTTAGTGATTTTACATATAACAGACTGGTGAGCAATAAAACAGTAATTTTTCTATTTAATTGGTAGAATTGTATACTACCTCAAACCTTTGGAAATCAAAAATTTAAAAACTATTTTATTGACAGCAGTTGCATCTCTAGGAATTTAAAATATGGACAGGTCAAATCCAAGTAGAAGTTAATCACAGAATTACTTATACTTACTTTAAAAATGAAAATAAGCAAACTTCCCTGAGGAAATGGTGAAGTGAATACTGATATGAACTTAATAAAGTATTATGCAGTCATTAAAAATTTTGGTTTTGCAGGATCTTGAAGAGATATCTGCAGCCCCATGTTCATTGTAGCATCATTCATAATAGCTAAGATGTGAAAACAAGTGTCCATCAACAGATGAGTGGATAAAAAAGATGTTGTATATATAAACAATGGAATATTATTCAGCCACGGGAAAGTAGGAAATCCTGCTGTCTGTGACAACATGGATGAATTTTGAGGGTGTTATGCTAAGTGAAGTAAGTCAGACACAAAAAGACAAATACTATATGATATTGTTTATACATGGAATCTAAAAAAGGTAAACTCAGTAAAACAGATAATACAGTTTGGGTTACTAGGGGCTTGGAGATGGGGGAAATGAAGAGACATTGGTCTTATAACTTCCAGTTATAAGATTAGTAAATTCTGCAAAGCAATCCCTATCAAATACCAACAGTATTTTTCATAAAACTAGAACAAATAATACTAAAATTTGAATGGAACCACAAAGACTCTGAAAAGCCAGAGCAGGGGCGCCTGGGTGGCTCAGATGGTTAAGTGTCTGCCTTCGGCTCAATTCATGATCTCAGGGTCCTGGGATCAAGTCCCACATTGGGCTCCTTGCTTAGCAAGGAGCCTGCTTCTCCCCCTGCCTGCCACTCCCCCTGCTTGTACTCTCCCTCTCTCTCTCTCTCTGGCAAATAAATAAATAAAATCTTTAGGAAAAAAAAAAAAAAGCCAGAGCAGTCTTAAAAAAGAAAAACAAAACTGGAGGTATCACAATTCCAGATTTCAAGATATACTACAAAGCTATAGTAATCAAACCAGTATGGTACTGGCACAAAAACAGACCCAGAGATCAGAACAGATGCATGGAAAAAAATAGAGAATCCAGAAATAAGTCCATGCTTTTATGGTCAATTAATCTATAACAAATGAGGCAAGAATATACAATGGGGAAAAGACAGTCTCTTCAACAAATGGTGCTGGAAAAACTGCAGAGCTACATGCAAAAGAATGAAACTGGACCACTTTCTTACACTATACACAAAAATAAACTCAAAATGGGTTAAGGGCCGAAATGTGAGACCAGAAACCATAAAATTCCTAGAAGAAAATATAGGCAGTAATTTCTCTGACATTATCTATAAAAATATTTTTCTAGTATATCTCCTGGGGCGAGGGAAACAAAAGCAAAATTAAACTATTATGACTACACAAGAATAAAAAGCTTTTTCACAGAGAAGGAAACCATCAACAAAATGACAAGGCAACCTTGAGAGGAGAAGATATCTGCAAATGATATATCCAGTGAAGCGTTAATATAAAGAACATACACAACTCAACATCAAACACACACACACACACAATTCAATTAAAAATGGGCAGAGGACCTGAATAGACGTATTTCCAAAGACCTGCTAAAGCCACATGGAAAGCTGTTCAACATTGCGAATCATCAGGGAAATGCAAATCAAAACCACAATGAGCTATCTCCTTAAACCTGTTAAAATGGCTAATAGAAACAACAGGTGTTGGCAAGGATGTGGAGAAAAAGGAAATCTTGCGTACCATTGGTGGGAATGCAAACTGGTGCAGCTACTCTGGAAAACAGTACAGAGGTTCCTAAATAACGACCAATAGAATTAACACATATACAGCAATTACGCTACTATTTACCCAAAGAAAACAAAAACACTAATTTGAAAAGATACATGCAACCCCATGTTTATTGCACCATTATTTGCAATAGGCAAGATATGGAAGCAACCCAAGTGTCCATCTATAGATGAATGAATAAAGAAGTGGTATGTGTGTGTGTGTGTGTGTACAAAGACACACACATACCACTTCTTTAATCCATTCACAAAAGAATATTACTCAACCATAAAAAAGAATGAAATCTTGCCATTTGCAACAACATGAACAGTTCTAGAAGGTACAATGTTAAGCAAAATAAGTCAGTCAGAGAAAGACCAATACCATATGATTTCACTTACATGTGGAATTTAAAAAATAAAACAAATGAACAAAGAAAAAGAGACAAACAAACAAAAACAGACTCTGAACTATAGAGAACTAGTGGTTACCAGAGGGATGGTGGGTGGGGGGAATGGATGAAATAGGTGAAGGGGATTAAGAGAATAAAAGAAAGATTTTTTTTAAAAAAAAGATTAACAAGTTCTGGGGATGTAATATACGGCATGGTGATTATAGCTAATAATACTATATTATATACTTAAAAGCTGCTAAGAGAGTATATTTTAAATGCCTCACTACAAAAAGAAATGGTAATTATGTGATGGGATAGAGGTGTTAGCTAATGCTGTGGTGCAATATATAAATGCATCAAATCATCATGTTATGTACCTTTAAATTTACACAATGTTATATGTCAATTATTTCTTAATAAAGCTGGAAAAAAATTGGTTTTGAATACTCTTCAAAGTGTACATCAAATATTAACTGAACAAAGCAAAATACAAAATATGATGTGAATTTTTATTACAGTAATATAAACACATATGAAAATTCTCTGAAATGAAATGCACAAAGTAGTAATAGTAATGACGATAACAGTTACAACATGAAAATCAAGCTAATCACATAGAGATCCATTCCATTCAAATTAACACAAATCCACATCTAAAGAATCATGAAAATATTAGCCACCACAAACAAATAAGATTAAGTAATTAATCCTTCCTTAAACATGTAAGAATTTGAAAACATAATAAAAAGTTGGCTCAATACATCCACAGCCACAGAAAATTTCTATGACAAAATCAGAAAGAATGAGGTGGTATCTCATAGTAGTTTTGATTTGCATTTCCTTGATAGCCAACTGTATGTCTTCTTTGGGAAAATGTCTATTCATGTCTTCTGCCCATTTTTTAATTGGATTCTTCATTTTGGAGGTATTGAGTTTTATAAGTTCTTTATATATTTTGGATACCAACCCTTATCAGATATATCATTTGCAAATATCTTCTCCCATTGCATAGGTTGCCTTCTGGGTTTGTTGATTTTTCCTTCGCTGTGCAGAAGCTTTTTATTTTGATGTAGTCTTACTATTTTATTTTTGCTTTTGTTTCCCTTGCCTCAGGAGACATCGAGAAAGAAGTTGCTACAGTCAATGTCAAAGAAGTACTGCCTGTGTTCTTCTCTAGGATTTTTATGGTTTCGGGTTTTACATTTAGGTCCGTAATCCATTTTGAATTTATTTTTGTGTATGGTGTAAGAAAGTGGTCCAGTTTCATTCTTTTGCATATTGCTGTCCAGTTCTCCCAACACCATTTGTTGAAGAAACTGTCTTTTCCCCTTTGGATAATTTTTCCTGCTTTGTCAAAGATCAACTGACCATATAGTTGTGGGTTCACTTTTGGGTTTCTATTCTGTCCCCTTGATCTATGTGTTTGTGTGTGTGTGTGTGTGTGTGTGTGTGCTAGTACCACACTGTTTTGATCACTACTGTTCTGTAATGTAACTTGATATCCAGAATTGTGATGCCTTTGCTTTTCCTTCTCAAGGTTTCTTTGGCTATTCAGGGTATTTTGTGGTTCCATACAAATTTTAGGTTTGTTTGTTCTAGCTCTGTGAAAAATGCTGTTGGTATTTTGATAGGGATTGCTTTAAATGTGTAGATTTCTTTGGGTACTATAGACTTTTTAACAATATTTGACTACCTCACATCAGTTGGAAATGCTAAAATCAAGAACACAAGAAACAACAAATGTTGGCAAGGATGTGGGGGAAAAAGGAACCCTCTTGCACTCTTGGCAGGCATGCACACTGGGGCAGCCACTCTGGAAAACAGTATGGAGTTTCCTCTGAAAGTTAAAAATAGAACTGCCCCAAGATCCAGCAACTGCACCACCAGGTATTTACCCAAAGAGTACAATAATACTAATTTAGAGGGATACATGTACCCCAATGTTTATAGCAGCAGCATCTACAATAGCATCTACAAATCATGGAAACAGCCCAAGTGTCCAATGACTGATGAATAGATAAAGAAGAAGTGGTATATATACAATGGAATATTATTCAGCCATAAAAAAAATGAAATCTTGCCATTTGCAACAACGCGGATGGAGTCAAAGAATATTATGTTAAGCACTCATATGTGGAATTTAAGAAACAAAAGAAACAAGGGGAAAAAAATAAGACAGAGAGAGACAAAGCTGGAAACAGAATCTTAATTATAGAAAACAATCTGATGGTTACCAGAGGGGAGGGGTTGGGAGGTTGGGTGAAATAGGTGATGGGGATTAAGGAGTGCACTTGCTGTAATAAGCACCAGGTGTTGTATTGAAGTGTTGAATCACTATACTGCACACCTGAAACTAATATAACACTGTTAAACTGGAACTAAAATAAAAACTTTTAAAAAAATCAAAGAATAGAAGGGACCTATGAAGAAGTTGATTTATGGCAAGAAAAAAATAAGTGTAACATGGACTATGTTTTAAGTTTGCAGAAAAGGATATTTTACTAGAAATAACCTAGGCTCTGATTCAGTAAACCCACCCTAGGTTTTAGTAAGTTCCAGTCTCATAACAAAGCTAAATTCATCTTTCTACAGTCTGTTAATCTTTCATTACTGGCTCTCAGTGAAAGTTACAATCCTCTTTAAAGCCATAAATGCTTTATCAGTATATAGCATTATATTACAGCAGAATTTTTTGATATTATTTAAAACCAAACTTGATTGTAGATACTTCTGCCTTCTAAAAGTTTGGATAAGGTACATAAATCATCTTAATGGAAGAAAAAATATCTCTATCCTGGTTCCTTCACCTATGATGAATAAGATAATAAAACATAAGATTTCCTATTTTTTACTATTTCTGTACTGTTAAAGAGTAAGTAAGACCCAGGGCAGATGACTTTTTTAGCAGAGTTCCTCAATTCGTTTTTCTTTCTGGAAAGTATGCCTGGAAGCAAATAAGGGAATAGAAAGTTAAAATTGGTCTCAAAAACTATTGTGAAAAGTAAGATGTGATTGTACCTTCAAGAAGGAGAGAACGTATCAGCCTGGCAGAAGACTGGAACTTACTGGGAAATTTGATCACTTCCCAGTGGTGGAGTGGTAGAAGAACTTTTAAGAAGGGAAATGTCTACATTTGAAATTTATGGTATTTTCAATTTCTGCAATGAAAAATATCCCTCTCTAAGGTCTGCTGCAACATAAATATTTTTGTGAATGGTTTGAGAGGAAATTAAGGAAAAGAGTACTGTGTTTCTTATTTGAGTTGATGGCAAGAAACATAAATAAGAAGATACAGTGTTGTGGAATATTTACAGGGCTATAAGCTCTGGAGAGGCAGGGTCACGTCTGTCTTACTCATCACTGCCTTGAGAATGAGTCCATGACTGAGATGATCTCCAATAAACATGTGCTGAATGAATTAACAAATTATAGCATCAGTATACAAAGTATAATCATAGTAATGTGAGAACACATAGAAGGAAGTGCTTAACTATTCCTAGAGTTTTCAGGAAAAGATTCCTGAAGAAGTTTAACTGAATGAAGTGCTATTTGAGCAAAATCTTGAGGTCCCCCAGAAAACAGCAGCCTGAGTACATCTAGCCAATGGGGACAACATGTACAGGAGCACAGAGGTGTGAAATGGCCTGGTGTGTCTGGGGATCTGCAGATTGTGTGGTGTGGCTCAGTCTCAGCAACCATGTGAGAGAGCGCTTCTCTCTCATAGGAAAAAGGGGAGCAGAAGTCAAATGCTACCAACTTGGTGTGATCCAGCACAGCACAGAGTCCAGACGTTTCACTACAGGGACATGACTCTGTGTGGATGCTAATAGGACTAGCACCCCATTGTTCAGGACACCACACTCTTATGAATACAAATGACTAAAATAACCTGTGTGGTAAATCTGAAGATGCCTTCTTTTGTCCATGTCAGTTAGGAAAGCAGCAGTTGACATATTCAAGACGCATTCATTTAGAGGCCCAAAGTCATGGAGGCGTTTTAGCTCACACAACTTCAGAGACAACAGAGCACACTGAATATTGAGACTGTGAGACACCCCCTGCCTGTCAGTGCTGTATCGATGAGATCAGATGATCCATGAGATGAAATGGCATTCCTGCCTATTCATAAATTGATACGCATACAATCACAATTGAAATTCTAACACATATGGGAGAAAAACCTAATTAGGATCATCAGAATGTGCACTGGAAATAGCACTGAAATATAAGGAGACTGGGAAAAGAACCTCCAGGCCTTTTGATTATCATAAGCCTAAAATCTGCATATTCATACTCATCTGGAAAGCTACCATGAGCTGTGTGGTCCTTATGTTGCATCTACAATTGCTATCTTCCTTTCCCCACCTCTTGAGTCTTCCACCAAATAATTGCTTAAAAAAAAAAAAAAAAGGCAAGAAATGGCAAGGGTAGCAAAGCAAAATTGTCACTGTATTTTGCAACCTCAAGCCAAATTGGCAGTTCAAACTTCCTTATTCTTACAGATGCTATTAATTTATCCTGATATTAGTGATATTCCAAGATATTTAGACAAAACTATGTGACAGCAAGGAAGGCTCAAAGGACAGGTCCCAGTGGCCTAGTAAAGAAGACAGGGAAAGACGATAGCTGACAGGAAGTCCTAGGACAGGGTTTTAATTTGGGGTCCACATACCACCAATAGGAATATAAATGGATTTCTGGAGTCCATGAATTTGCATGCAAAAATATATTGCATAGTATTTTCACTTATTTCTAACTGAAATTTAGCATTTCCTTAAACTATGAATGTAAGTAAAAAGCACAATAAGATTAGCTGTGCCTGTGACTTTGTAGCCAGGAGAAATGACAGATATTTTGATATAACATTATAATTATTACAAATATGTCACACATACCACTAATGTGAAATTACAGTAGTATTTAGACTTGCCCTTAATCACACTTAATCACAATCTTCCTACCTACAGATATTGGCCTAACTATAGCACACCTCTGCCCCTAGTAGTCATTCAACCTCTAACAATAAAGCTGTGTGTTCTCACACTGGTAACCAAGACATGGTCATTGGCTTCCAGTGGACTTTGAAACTGCTTATTGGTGAATATACTGAAAGGTTTGAGTCATGCTAATATTTTGATTCCTTTATTTCAGTATAATTGTTATCCTCTGTAATTTTGTGTATTTTATTGTATGTATATAAGAACCTTATTCTGAGAATTGGTCTATAAGCCTCACAGGACTGCCAAAAAATTCCATTAAATGAAAAGATTTTTGATCAGTTGGCCTAGATCACATTGCTTTCTGGAAATTAGCAGGCATCAATTCTTATCTTCCTTCCTTCCATTTTTCAACTTGGTATCATTAAAGGGTAGACTCTAGAGAACGGAGTGGGGGGGGGGGGTGGTTGGCAGTCTCCACTACTTAGAATAAAAGCAGTAGGACTTCTAGTTTTCATGTCAGGAAGGACTCAAGTCTGGAAGCCAAACTCTGAGAACTTTCCAAGGTTCTGAACTTGTTCCTTTGCTTGTATTCTTTGCTTAAAATTATTTATATTCCATAGTAGTCAGCAACTCCCTTAAGCCAGGAAGACCTTAGGTTTCCCTTCAGAGGCAAATAGGAAGACAAACACTAAAACAAGAAGCTATCTCTCACACCTGTCAGAATGGCTAACATCAAAAACACAAGAAACGGTGGGGGGTGGGAGGGATGGGGCGGCTGGGTGATAGACACTGGGGAGGGTATGTACTATGGTGAGCGCAGTGAATTGTGCAAGACTGTTGAATCACAGATCTGTACCTCTGAAACAAATAATATATTATATGTTAAAAAAAAAAAAGAAGAAGAGGAAGATAGTAGGAGGGGAAGAATGAAGGGGGGGAAATCAGAGGGGGAGATGAACCATGAGAGATGATGGACTCTGAAAAGCAAACTAAGGGTTCTAAAGGGGAGGTGTGTGGGAGGATGAGTTGGCCCGGTGATGGATATTAAGGAGGGCATGTTCTGCATGGAGCACTGGGTGTTATACGCAAATAATGAATCATGGAACACTACATCAAAAACTAATGATGTAAGTATGGTGATTAACATAACATAATAATAAAAAATAAATAAATAAATAAAACACAAGAAACAACAAACATTGGCAAGGATGTGGAGAAAAAGGAACCCTCATGCACTGTTCATGGGAATGCAAGCTGATGAAGTCACTGTGGAAAACAATATGGAGGTTCTTCAAAAAATTATAAATAGAACTACCATACAATCCAGTAATTTCACTACTGGGTATTTACCCAAAGAAAATGAAAACACTAATTTGAAAAGATATATGCATCCCCATGTTTATCGCAGCATTATTTACAATAGCCAAGATATGGAAGCAACTCAAGTGTCTATCAAGAGATGAATGGATAAAGAAGTGGTATATGTATACAGTGGAACATTACTCAGCCATTAAAAAAGAAGGAAATCTTGCCATTTGCAATAACATAGATGGTTCTAGAGGGTATAATGCTAAGAAAAATAAGTCAGAGAAAAACAAATAACCATATGATTTCACTCATATATGGACATAGTTTAAGAAACAAAAGAAAAAGAGACAAACAAAAAAACAGATTCGTAATTAGAGTGAACAAATTGGTGGCTGCCAGAGGGGAGGTGAGTGGGGGGATGGGTAAAATAGGTGATGAGGATTTTGCACAGCAAATGAAATAGTCAACAAAGGCAACCTACAGAATGGGAGATACTTGCAAATTACTTATCAGATAAAGGGCTAGTATCCAAAATTTATAAAGAAATTATCAAACTCAATACCCAAAAAACAAATAATCCAGTCAAGAAATGAGCAGAAGACATGAACAGACACTTCTCCAAAGAAGACACACAAATGGCTAACAGACACATGAAAAAAATGCTCATTGCTAGCATCAGGGAAATACAAATCAAAACCACAATGACATACTACCTCACACTGGTCAGAATGGCTAAAATGAACAAATCAGGAAACAACAGATGTTGGCGAGGATGTGGAGAAAGGGGAACCCTCTTACACTGTTGCTGGGAATGCAAACTGATGTAGCCACTTTGGAAAACCATATGGAGGTGCCTGAAAAAGTTAAAAATAGAGCTACCCTATGACCCAGCAATTGCACTACTAGGTACTTATCCAAAGGATACAAACATAGTGATCCAAAGGGGCACATGCACCCTAATGTTTATATTAGCAATGTCCACAATAAGCAAAATATGGAAAGAGCCCAGATGTCCATTGACAAATGAATGGATAAATAAGAGGTGGTGTGTGTGTGTGTGTGTGTGCACACACACACACACACACACACACACACACACAATGGAATATTACTCAGTCATCAAAAAGAATGAAATCTTGCCATTTGCAACAGCGTGGATGGAACTATAGGGTATTATGCTAAGCAAAGTCAGTCAGTCAGCTAAAGACAAAGGCCATATGATTTCATTCATGTGGAATTTAAGAAACAAAACAGATAAACATATAGGAAGGGAAATAAAATAAGATAAAAACAGAGAGGGAGGCAAACCACAAGAGACTCGTAACTATAGGAAATAAACTGAAGGTCGCTGGAGGGGTGGGGGGATGGAGTAATTGAGTGATGGATATTAAGGAGGGCCCTTGATGTAATGAGCACTGGGTGTTATATTCAATTGATGAATCACTAAGTTCTACCCATGAAACTTATAATACACTATATGTTAACTAAATTGATTTAAATTTTTAAAAAAGAGTACACTTACCATGATGAGTACTGAGTAATGCATAGAATTGCTGAATCACTATATTGCACATCTGAAATTAATTTAACACTTTATGTTAAATATAAACAAGAGACCAAGTAACAGAATAAGTGGTGGAGTGTGGTGGGGGAGGTAATTTCCAAAAGAAGAGATAAGCACGCTGACTTCCTGTTATAGGAACAGAAGAGGGCAGATACCTGGAGCCATTCTGTGACTGGAGAAAAGGATGCTAAAGTAGGGGACATCTGTTACTCTCTCAATCTTTTCAAAAAATTTTAAGGACATAGAAAAATTGCTGAGGCAACTATTGTATATAATTGTTAGGACTAAATTTACATTCGGATGCCAAAATCTTTAAAGACCCCTGCATACGATGACCACAGTGGTCTCCCTCTAATTCTAGAATATGATCATTGGCCTTAGAAATCCAAAGCCTTGGAGTGCGACCACCACAGCATTACCCACTTCCTACCACTTCCCACCAAGTCCTATAATAGTGACAAAGCATTTCCAACCTGGTATAAAGTGTCGATTCCTTAGGGAACAGAAATAAGTAAGTCCATTTTCAAGAACATTGAGTCTGAAGAAGAAGAAAGAAGAAACAAGAAAGAAGAAGGAGGAGAAAAGAAGAAGGAAGAAAGAAGGGAGAAGGAAGAAGAAGGAGAGGAGGAAGAGGGGGAAGGATACTGAGTCTCTGAAGAAAGAAAAGTGAAAGACAATGGTCAGCATTTCTTCAGTGCTAGGCCTTGTTTTGGATATTTATTTCATTTGATCCTCAAGGCACTAATTTAAAGTAAATATTACTATCCCAATTTTCCAGCAAGCTGAAACTCAGAAGGATTAATTAATTTACTGAAGTTCAAATAAAATAGTCAAGGTTACTTGACTCTAAACGGTTATTCTATATCTACTACATTGTGCTATGCAGAATCACAAACAAGAGCTCACATTATGGAACCAAATCCAAGCTTCTTCAACTTCATTGCATCATAATTTTGGTCAGATTTCTTTCTCTCTCTGTGCTTCAATTCCTTCATCTGTAAATGAGAATAATAGTTCTACTTCACTCAGCACCATGCACTTGGCACATAATAAGTGGGTGATTAAAGTTATTTTCATTATGGCATAGGCATAAGAACAAAACTCAGAAAAAGAAGGCAGCAAGAAACTAAAGATAGCAAGGCATGATCCAGTGTCTCTCATGATTTGCACAGCATTTTGATTCTTTCCATTTTAATTCAGGGAACATTTATTGTACATCCAATATATATAAGGAACAGTATAAAGATGACTTGGAACCAGATTCTACTTTTAAAGATTTTTCTCTTTTAAGAAATGATCAAGTGGCGCCTGGGTGGCTCAGTTGGTTAAGTGTCTGCCTTCAGGTCAGGTTACGATCTCAGGGTCCTGGGATTGAGCCCCACATCAGGCTCCCTGCTCATTGGGGAGCCTACTTCTCCCTCTCTCTGTAGCTCCCCCCGCTTGTGCTCTATCTCTTTATCTCTCTCTGTGTGTGTCAAATAAATAAATAAAATCTTTAACAAAAAAAAGGAAGAAATGATAGAGATGTTACCATGAGCTAGATGGAGGAGACATTCAATTAAAACAAGACCTGTATCATATTGTATTGTAATTTACTATCTCCATTTGTACGGTGAGCCTTTCAAAAGCAGAAATGCTTATTCTTCATTTGTGTCTTCCCAGTGTCTATTCCAGTGCCCTGAAAACAGAAGTTACTTAATAAATGTTCCAGGAAAGAAGAAAGGAAAAAGGGAACCAGGAGGAAGAAGTGAATGGAGGAGAAATATGGAAGAGCAGGAGTAAATAAAAAGGGAGATAGTCTACAAAGAGGCACAATCAGAGGATTGTGGGACTTCAGAGGAAGGTAACATTAACTGGGTGGAAATGCTGTGACATTTGAGGCATACTAAATAACTTGAGGAATGGGTTGGGACTTAGTCTTGTTCATTGTGCTTGACCTGTAGTGGGATTTAGTAAGCATTTGTTCATTGAATTAATGAATGAATAGCACAGGGGTGGGAAAGAGTCTTGGGAAACCACTGTAGGAATCTGGACATGCTACTTCCCTTTCCTATTCTCAGACTGCTCGATGGACAAAATGAAGAATGAAATCATGCCTTTTAATGTCTTCTACTAACATTTTCATCCCTAATTTTTTCCAGTTTATTTTTTTGAAAAATCTAAAGAAAAACTTTATTCTCTGTTACATGGTGGCTAATGCACATTTTTATAACTCTGTGCCTCCCCTCTGGCTCCATGTAGACAGTTCCCAACACTGGGGCTGTAAGAATTGAGGCTCCACAGCTTTTTACAATATCTGAGACTCATTAAACATGTTAAACCAGAAAACTGTATCTTGTGCCTTTTAAATGACACATTTTTTATGTCTCAGGAAATGAGGAAGGCCTGTATAGTAAAAACCAAGAGGCTGACAAGTTACATGAGCAACCTTCTTTTAGATCTTTTCTGGACTGTTAGCTCAGATCTTCTGTCTCATTAAGTGAAACTACTTTCCACTCCTTGTGCTATTAAAGAGATAGGTCATAATACCTTTGAAATGAATGATATATAGAACTCTCTCAGTATGTCAAGACTATGAAGAACAGAAATGATGTGAATTCCAGCACAGCCTCTTACTGCCTGGGTGATTTTTGGACAAGTTACATAATTTCAGCTTCCTATTTAATAGTAGTACTTACATCTAAGGACCATTGGGGATGTTAAATGAGACAGCATCCATGGAAGTTTTTATCTCAGTGCAGGGGCCGTAGAAGTTGTAATGTGTGTTTGCTCTATTATTTGAGAATATTCAATTCTGCTCTAGAAAACAAGAAAAATAAATGGGATGAATGAAACCCTTTAGAAGTATTAAGTATAAAAAGGAAGTAAAAAAGTAGTTTGTAAAATGTAGGCAGAATTCATATGGTATGTTAAATATCAATAGTAAGTAAGTTAGTAACTCGTAAGAATTGTTAAAGATCGATAGGATAAAGGAATATATGAGAGAATAAAAAAAAAAGAGTGCTCCTAATAAATAGAAAGGGATAAAAAGATAAATTCATAGGTATATTATGCCACTTCTGGGATGACAACTATGTCATCAAAAAATCAGCTACCCAGTATGGGCCTATTATGTCCCAGTGTATTCTCTGCCCAAGAAACACAAAATCCGTAACAGCTCCTCAGGTTAATTTGTGAGCTATAAACCCTGCGGTGTGTATTTGCACCTGCATCTCCATGAAAAACTGAATATGTGTTTGGACCCAGATACTTTGTTTTTATTGGGCCCTTTACTCAAACCCCAATTCTGGTCCATGCATACACAACATCAGTCAGGAAGGCTGATGTAACAGAGACAAAATATAGAACATCACATATTTTGGTAGTATGGTGCATGCATCTCACTTGCATCTTAGCCTAAGTATACTAACCTGATCTCTTTCCTTTTACATCTCTTCCCCCTTTTAAATTGGTTTGATAAGCTCTACAATTAAAGCACCTTATTTTGGTCTATAAACATTTCTGTCCCATGACCTCTGAGATGGCTTACCTATTTATAGGCTGCCACTGCTTCAAACTGATTTCCTACATGTCAGAAGTTGTGCCTATTGGTTCCTTTCCTTCTTTCGTCTTACTGCAAGATAACAAAATAATTGCAGTACACTCTGGAAGGGAGTATGGCTTGATTATATTTTTCTATTTGACTCTATTTATACAAAATATGTCTATCATGGTATGTCCCACTCACAAGTCCTTCTGTGTAAACATCAGCCTACACAATGCCACCTCTCTGGACCAGGGGTGGATTGATACAATACCAGATAACCATTGGTTGGCCAGTGACCTGAGATATGATTCAAAAAGATCAGCTAGGCCAGCCAAATAATTATGTTGAGAATTTGGACTTGAGACACTGAAGCTAGTATCAGCTATAAAGAGGTACTAAAGTGGGCAGGCCATGCTATAGTTAAGGGCTGGAGTGGAAAGTGAGCAAAAAGATGAACAGAGCTCTACTGGCCACACTCAGGACTATGAGAAAGGAAGAGAATGCTGGTCTGTGAAAAGACGGAACAGAGCAGATGCACAGGAAGAAGCAGAGATATCACTGAAGAGTGACCACAAATTCCCCCAGGAGAAAAAGGGATGGCAAATTTGCCTTAGTGGAAGCTTTCCATTTCCAGCTTTAGTGGGGCCAGCCATTCTCAAGTTTCCCTCCTGGGTCCTACACACCAGTACAGTCTATAAGAAACTTCCATTTTCCTTGTTCCTATTTCTTGCAACCAAATCAATAAAAGCTTTCATTAGAATACTACTTGTTCATTTTAATGTTCCCAAATAACCTCATTTAGAAGCCACTTACACATCTTACTTTAAGAGCCTATACTGATGGTAAAACTATATGATTCAATTAATATGGTGTCACTCATATACTTAAGTGCCACACTGTTAGTATGTCATAAAAAACACCAGCTGTGCAGACCCTAGTAAATTAGAGTATTTGTTGATGACATTGAAGCCACCAACAGAACACTGGTCCCCTTACACCTATCCCATTTAGAACAATTAAGCCCAGGAAGGTTCATAGTCTCATGCTACTGGACAAGTTAATGATAGAGAAAAAAGTAGCATACCCTTAAACTCACCCAATTTATAAAAATGCCAATAAAAATTGTCATCAATTAGCAAACTGAGTGTGAGAGAGTAATGTTGCTTCTCCAGAAAACTTACTCCATTTGATAGTTGGATCACATTTTGCCTAGATGTAATTATTTCTTGGTGAAAAATTAATAAGCAAAAAAAAAAAAAAAACCCTAATCTGCTAGTCTCCTGATTTTATGGGAAATGAACTGTCAAGGCTGGACAAAGTCACATAAAAATGTTTGTAAGCACATCACAGAGAACCTAAAAATGAATTTCTCAACTAAAGTTTTATTATGCACATATTAACCATTGAACTGATTCCCAGCTCTAAAAATTATTTCTAACTCAAAATATTATTTTAAATAAGAGTTTTAATGTTGTCTTAACTGCATTGCCCCTAACTACATTCCAAGCACCTTGTCAAGGACTTTTGACAAATAGATTGTTACCCCCATGTACAAGAGAGGAAACTGAGATTTAGAGAAATAATATTACTTGCCCAGGTATACAAAGAAAGTGAATTACAGGGCTCATATTCTAATTAAACTGTGTCTAGCTCCAAACCTAGCTTTTCTATTTCATCATGTTACTTCAACTCGATAACAATGTGTTAAATTAATCCTATTTAAGCAATAAAATAAGTTCTACTTTAATCATTTTTAAAAACTTGTTTGGCTGTCTTAAGCCTTATTTAAACACAATAAACAGTTCAGGCTTTTTCATTGATATGAAGAGATCATTAATCAAGATCACTGATACTATCTAAAATGTGAAAATGTGCTGGTCTGAGACTCTCCAACAAGATAGAACTTGTGACCCCTATAAGAAATGGCCTTCAGTCATCACAGAGTCTTCATACCACACGTTTGCTAAATAAATAAATGAAAATCCCTCAGGCACCTGAAACTCAGCGTCTCCAAAACTAAATTCATTTTCTCTGTTTCCCTTTTCCAAAAATATAATAATAATAATAAATTTATCTGCCTTGTACTTCCATACATCAATGAATATGATTACCATCCATCCCATTTCCTACAGTAGAATTCTAGAAGTCATCCTTGACTCCTCCTGTTTCTGGTCCCCTGCATTCAATGTGTAACTATACTAGATATCTTCCAGATACCCTCTCTCCAGATCCATTTACTTCTCATTTCTTCCTTGCTTTGTGTCCCTAGAAGTTGGCTACATATGGAGAGCATCAGTGGGCTTATAGTCAGCCAATGCAGAGCCCCTGGAAGATATTTAAGAAAGAGGGGGAAAAGTGAGGTTGGTGTAGTAATGCCCACGGCTCCATCGCTGTTAGGATCCTGTGAGCTGGCTGTGACCTTAGTCAAAGGTCACTGATCTGTCAGCCTTTCTGTAGAGTCCTTTCTCACCAGGTTCTGGTGACTACTCTCTCCTCTTGCTATTTAAGCCTAGAGGTGGAAATAACTGTCCATTATATTAATCTTCCTTATAACATACCTACACTCTGCCCTCACCTTTATAAATACTTACTTTACTAAAACTCACCTCAAAATAACTTATTTGAGTGTGCTCTTTATTTTCTGTATTCTGACTAATACTGTAATCTAATCCTGTTTATTCTATATATTTCTTGAATCTGTCCACTTCTCAATGCCTTCGCCTTAATTTGGAACTTCATCTTTTATTTTGTGGATTTCTGCAATGCCCTCTTGACCAATCTCTAATTCATTCTCCATATTCTAGTTAGTGATATCTTCTTTTAAAAAATATCAGGTCATTGAATGGATAAAGAAGATGTGGTATATATATACAATGAATATTATGCAGCCATCAAAAGGAATGAGATCTTGCCATTTGCAACGACGTGGATGGAACTGGAGGGTGTTATGCTGAGCAAAATAAGTCAATCAGAGAAAGACATGTATCACATGACCTCACTGATATGAGGAATTCTTAATCTCAGGAAACAAACTGAGGGTTGCTGGAGTGGGGGTGGTGGTGGGAGGGATGGGGTGGCTGGGTGATAAGACATTGGGGAGGGTATGTGCTATGGTGAGCACTGTGAATTGTGCAAGACTGTTGAATCTCAGATCTGTACCTCTGAAACAAATAATGCAATATATGTTAAGAAAAAAAAAAAAAAAAGAAGATAGCAGGAGGGGAAGAATGAAGGGGGGGGAAATCGGATGGGAAGACGAACCATGAGAGACGATGGACTCTGAAAAACAAACTAAGGGTTCTAGAGGGGAGGGGGGTGGGAGGATGGGTTAGCCTGGTGATGGGTATTAAAGAGGGCACGTTCTGCATGGAGCACTGGGTGTTATGCACAAACAATGGATCATGGAACACTACAACAAAAACTAATGATGTAATGTATGGTGATTAACATAACAATAAAAAATTAAAAAAGAAAAAAAATATCAGGTCACCACATCATGGCCTTGTTTAAGACTCTTCAATGACTGACTCCACTATACTATGGCTCCAAGCCCTCAGCAAGTCCAACAAGTTCCTTTATTACCTGGTCCACGTTCACCTCATTGACTGTTTGACACGCCCTACCCCCTTGAACTCTATATTTTAGCCACACTGGTTTATAGTTAAATATGCCTCCCTAATGCTCTGTGCTTGATCCCTCAACTCCAAACTGGTCTTACACAATTGACTTCTCTATCCAGATCAACCTTTCCACTCAAGTTCCATTGGCTAACTCCTATTTCCCCTGCAGGACACACTTTAGCTTCATCATCTCTGAGAAGTCTTTGCTGAGATCTCTTCCCATTCTAGGTTAGTGTTCATTCTCTGTGTTCTCACATGCCTATCTTTGTGATGATACTGATCACACTGCTTTCCCCTACTAGACAACAGTTTCCTTAAAGGCAATAACCAAGTATATTATCTCTGTATCCATAGCTCCAGGAAAGTACTTGACATAGAATAGGTATTCGATAAAGGTTTGTTGAATTAATCTGCCCCCGGAACATTCCTCCCAGCAAAATGCAAACCTTACAAAACATACTTTCCCTATATTCTCCTTATCAAGGTGTCTTTGGTACAGAAGTGTTTGTGATGTGCATGTTTATCTGAAATATGAGGTGATATTGATTTGTATGTATATTTATATTTCATACAGTCTCATTATGCCATGCTTTGGTAATAACTGCATAATTCTCCCACGGGGAGAACAGTTTCTATAATCGCAGTTGATGATTTCTTTTTATAGACTTTATATTTTATGCACTGCTTTTTATTGTCAGAAATCAAATTAAGAAAGAGAATTCTGAAATGAGGGTTCTGGCCCTGAAAACTATAAATCCAAAGGTAGGAACTTATCTATCCCAAAGAAACACCAGGTAAATTACCACAGAGATTACAAACTGCTTGAGAAAATAGTTTTCAATTCACCAAAATAGAGTAGGACGTAAAATCAGAACAAGTATGATGTGGAGAGAAAGACTCAGAACCTAGGATCTTGAACTTTGTGGATTGAATTGCTGAGATACCACATCTATTATGGATACCAGTGTTACATGTAATTTTTTTTCTCTACTCTTTTTTGTCAAAAGGCAGACTCTATAGTTGTAGATTAAAGGAAGTAAGGTGTAGTCTTTTAGTCTTTATGTATAATAAAATACTACTTGTTACAGAATATTGCCCCTTTTCTGGAAACCATAAACTTCCCATTTTGTGAGAATGTATCTTCCCACTTCTCAGTTATCTACTGCTGTACAACATACAATCACAACTTAGTGGTGGTTTCACTTATTCTGTCACAATTCTGTAAGGTGGGTAATGTGAGCTGGGATCAGCTGGGTGATTCTTTTGCTGGACTCCCCCCTGTGGTAAGTGGTCAGCTGGTGGGTCAGTTGGGGCTAGTTAAATTATGAGGCTTCCTCAGAGACAGTTGGGATGACTGGAGCCTCTCCTCATGTCATGCCTCAGCCTCCAGCAGGCTACCTGGTCCAGTTCACATGGTGATCACAGAGTTCCAAGAGCAGAAAGAGAAATACTTTTCAAGCTTCAGCTTAGACCATGTTTGCTACTTTTCCATTAACCAAAACAAGGCATGTGACCAAACCGAGAGTCAATATGAGAGAAGACAAAGGAAATTTATGGATATAGGAAGGCATGAATAAATTGGCAGCCATTACAACAATATCCAACCATATCATTTCTGATGTTTCCTTCTACGTGGTGAAGACTCAATTATATACTGCTCTTGGCTTCTCTCTACCCCTTTAACTCACTCATCCCCAGGAGAGTAGGAGTGATTTTTTTCTTGGAAATTTGGATGGGAATAAAGCAAGCATATTCAGATAGCTCTTCTTTTCTTTCCCATTTGGAGTGGGACTGCTTACAGAGAGCCTGCATTCTCCCTGCACCCTAAGAGTTGCCTGTATCTACTGAATTTAGGGGCTTAGTAACAGAAAATCCATTTCTCTACAAATTAAAGTCATTATTCTCCAATACCTACATTTTGCCCATAAAGAAATTTTGGGCCCCTGTCTATATACTCTTATTTCTCAATTAGTTCAAAAATCAGTCAAAGAACACCCTACCCCTTCCATCCCAATTAATTCCCTCTAAGCACATTTGCATGCACACACACACACACATCAGCATTTGAATGAAAAACTTTAGCCAAAATGGCAGCTTTTTTTTTTTTTTGTAGTTTTTAATTTTATTATGTTATGTTAGCAACCATATAGTACATCATTGGTTTTTGATGTGGTGATCCACGATCCATTGTTTTCGTATAACACCCAGTGCTCCATGCAGTACGTGCCCTCCTTAATACCCATCCCCGGGCTAACCAATCCCCCCTCCCCCCTCCCCTCTAGAACCCTGTTTGTTTCTCAGGTCCATAGTCTCTCATGGTTCATCTCCCCCTCCAATCCCCCCCCCATTTTTCCCTTCCTTCTCCTAATTTCCTCCATGCTATTCCTTATGTTCCACAAATAAGTGAAACCATATGATAATTGACTTTCTCTGCTTGACTTATTTCACTTAGCATAATCTCTTCCAGTCCCAACCATGTTGAGTAAAAGTTGGGTATTCATCTTTTCTGATGGCTGAGTAATATTCCATTGTATATATGGACCACATCTTCTTTATCCATTCATCTGTTGAAGGGCATCTCGGCTCTTTCCAAAGTTTGGCTATTGCGGACATTGCTGCTATGAACATTGGGGTGCATATGGCCCTTCTTTTCACTACATCTGTGTCTTTGGGGTAAATACCCAGGAGTGCAATTGCTGGGTCATAGGGTAGCTCTATTTTTAAATTTTTGAGGAACCTCCACACTGTTTTCCAAAGTGGCTGTACCAACTTGCATTCCCACCAACAGTGTAAGAGGGTTCCCCTTTCTCCACAACCTCTCCAACATTTGTTGTTTCTTTCCCTGTCCATTTTGGCCATTCTAACTGGTGTAAGGTGGTATCTCCACGTGGTTTTGATTTGGATTTCCCTGATGTCTAATGATGATGAACATTTTTTCATGTGAATGTAGCCATTTGTGTGTCTTCTTCAGAGAAGTGTCTGTTCATCTCTTCTGCCCACTTTTTGACTTGATTATTTGGTTTTTGGGTGTTGAGTTTGAGAAGTTCTTTATAGATTTTGGATACCAGCCCTTTATCTGTAGTGTCATTTGCAAATACCTTCTCCCATTCTGTGGGTTGCCTCCTTGTTTTGTTGACTGTTTCCTTTGCTGTGCAGAAGCTTTTTATCTTGATGAAGTCCCAAAAGTTCATTTTTGCTTTTGTTTCACTAGCTTTTGGAGATGTATCTTGAAAGAAGATGCTGTGGCCGATGTCAAAGAGGTTACTGCCTATGTTCTCCTCTAGGATTTTGATGGATTCCTGTCTCACATTGAGGTCTTTCATCCACTTTGAGTTTATCTTTGTGAATGGTGTTAGAGAATGGTCGAGTTTCATTCTTCTGCATGTGGCTGTCCAATTTTCCCAGCACCATTTAATGAAGAGACTGTCTTTTTTCCATTGCATTTTTTTCCTGCTTTGTCAAAGATTATTTGACCATAGAGTTGAGGGTCCATATCTGGGTTCTCTATTCTGTTCCATTGGTCTGTTTTTGTACCAATACCATGCTGTCTTGGTGATCACAGCTTTGTAATATAGCTTGAAATCAGGCAACGTGATGCCCCCAGCTTTGTTTTTCTTTTTCAACATCTCCTTGGCGATTCGGGGTCTTTTCTGAATCCATACAAATTTTAGGATTGTTTGTTCCAGCACTTTGAAAATGTCATTGGAATTTTGATCGGGATGGCATTGAAGGTATAGATTGCTCTGGGTAGCATAGACATTTTAACAATGTTCATTCTTCCGATCCATGAGCATGGAATATTTTTCCATCTTTTTGTGTCTTCTTCAATTTCTTTCATGACTGTTTTGTAGTTCCTAGAGTATAGATCCTTTACCTCTTTGGTTAGGTTTATTCTGAGGTGTCTTATGGTTTTGGGTGCTATTGTAAATGGAATCGTTTCTCTAATTTCTCTTTCTACAGTTGCGTTGTTAGTGTATAAGAAAGCAACTGATTTCTGTGCATTGATTTTGTATCCTGCCACATTACTGAATTGCTGGATGAGTTCTAGTAATTTGGGGGTGGAGTCTTTTGAGTTTTCCACATAAAGTATCATGTTGTCTGCGAAAAGAGAGAGTTTGACTTCTTCTTTGCCAATTTGAATACCTTTTATTTCTTTTTGTTGTCTGCTTGCTGTTGCTAGGACTTCTAGTACTATGTTGAACAACAGTGGTGAGAGTGGGCACCCTTGACGTGTTCCTGATCTTAAGGGAAAGGCTCTCAGCTTTTCCCCATTGATGATGATATTCGCTGTGGGTTTTTCCTAGATGGATTTTATGAGCTTGAGGAATGTTCCCTCTATCCCTATACTCTGGAGAGTTTTAATCAGGAAAGGATGTTGTATTTTGTCAAATGCTTTTTCTGCATCAATTGAGAGGACCATATGGTTCTTCTCCCTCCTCTTATTAATGTGTTCTATCACACTGATTGATTTGCGAATGTTGAACCACCCTTGCATCCCAGGGATAAATCCCACTTGGTCGTGGTAGATGATCCTTTTAATGTATTGTTGGATCCTATTAGCTAGGATTTTGTTGAGGATTTTGGAATCCATATTCATCAGGGATAGCGGTCTGAAATTCTCCTTTTTGATGGGGTCTTTGCCTGGTTTGGGGATTAAGGTAATGCTGGCCTCAGAGAATGAGTTTGGAAGTTTTCCTTCTGTTTCTACTTTTTGAAACAGCTTCAGTAGAATAGGTATTATTTCTTCTTTGAATGTTTGGTAGAATTCCCCAGGGAATCCATCAGGCCCTGGACTCTTGTTTTTTGGAAGGTTTTTGATCACTGCTTCAATCTCGTTACTGGTTATTGGCCTATTCAGGTTGTCAATTTCTTCCCGTTTCAGTCTTGGCAGCTTATAGGTTTCCAGGAAGGCCTCCACTTCATCCAGATTGCTCAGTTTATTGGCATATAGCTGTTGATAATAATTTCTAATAATTGTTTCTATTTCCTTGGTGTTAGTCGTGATCTCTCCCCTTTCATTCATAATTTTATTAATTTGGGTCCTTTCTCTCTTCTTTTGGATAAGTCTGGCCAGTGGTTTATCTATCTTATTAATTCTTTCAATGAACCAACTTCTAGATTCATTGATCTGATCTACTGTGTTTCTGGTTTCTAATTCATTGATTTCTGCTCTAATTTTAATTATTTCTCTTCTAATGCGTGGCTTAGGCGTCGTTTGTTGCTTTTTCTCTAGTTCTTTAAGGTGTAGAGTTAGTTGGTGAATTCGGGATTTTTCTGTTTTTTTGAGTGAGGCTTGGATGGCTATGTATTTCCCCCTTAGGACCACCTTTGCAGTATCCCATAGGTTTTGGACCGATGTGTTTTCATTCTCATTGATTTCCATGAATTGTTTAAGTTCTTCTTTGATTTCTTGGTTGACGCAAACATTCTTGAGCAGAGTGGTCTTTAGCTTCCAAGTGTTTGAATTTCTGCCAAATTTTTTCTTGTGATTGAGTTCTAGTTTTAGAGCATTGTCATCTGAGAATATGCAGGGAATAATCTCAATCTTTTGATATTGGTTGAGACCTGATTTGTGACCCAGTATATGGTCTATTCTGGAGAAAGTTCCATGTGCGCTCGAGAAGAATGAGTATTCTGTTGTTTTAGGGTGGAATGTTCTGTAAATATCTATGAGGTCCATCTGGTCCAATGTATCATTCAAAGCTCTTGTTTCCTTGTTGATTTTCTGCTTAGATGATCTGTCCATTGCTGAGAGTGGAGTATTGAGGTCTCCTACAATTAACGTATTGTTATCAATATGACTCTTTATTTTGGTTAACAGTTGGATTATGTATATGGCTGCTCCCATGTTGGGGGCACAGATATTTACAATTTTTAGGTCTTCTTGTTGGATAGACCCTTTAAGAATGATATAGTGTCCTTCTATGTCTCTTATTACAGACTTTAGTTTAAAATCTAATTTGTCTGATATAAGAATTGCTACCCCAGCTTTCTTTTGAGGTCCGCTGGCATGGAAGATGGATCTCCATCCCTTCACTTTCAGTCTGGATGTATCTTTAGGTTCAAAATGAGTCTCTTGTAGACAGCATATGGATGGGTCCTGTCTTTTTATCCAATCTGCAAACCTGTGCAAAATGGCAGCTCTTTTAACGGAAAAAACAAAACAAAACAAAAGGAATTGGTAAGAGGAGAATTCCTGGGAATGACTATAGAATAATGATTACAGAAATTCTATCACTGAACAGTGGAGAACATGATGAAGCAAAGTCTTTGAAAAAGACTTCAGCTGCAAGCATTAAAACAGTAAAATAAAACTTGAAGAGATCTAATGCATTACAAAACCCAAATAAAAATAATGAACCAGCGCATTGAATCAGGAAGAAGGCCAAACCCAAGGACTCCCAGTGAGGGTAACTAAGACTGCGTTTATCAAAATAATTGGTAACAAAGACTAAATTAACAAGAGTGGGCTGGCAGCACCACATGTAAATAAATGAAGAGAGTGGTAAACTAAAGGAAGATATTTTTCCCTTTCTACTTCTATAATCTTTTTTTTTTTTTTTTTTTTTGAGAGGGAGAGGGACGTGCAACAGAATGAGAGGAAGAGAGAGAAACTCAAGCAGGCTCTACACCCAGTGTGGAGCCCAATGCAGGGCTCAATCTCACAACTCTGAGATCATGACCTGAGCCGAAACCAAAGAGTTAGATGTCATCCAGACACCCCGGTCTACTTCTATAATCTTAAGTAATTTATATTTCAGCATTAATTTAAATAATAACCCTAATAATTACATATGATTGGTTTCATTCTATAAATGAGGGAATAGCGATAAAAGGAAGTTAAGAGACTTTCCAAGTTTGTTGTAAAAAATTTAATCTTGGGGAAGAGCAAGATGGCGGAGAAGTAGGAGACCTGGATTTCGTCTGCTCTCAGGAATTCAGCTGGATAGGGATCAAACCATTCTGAACACCTACAAAATCAACAGGAGATCGAAGAAAAGAATAGCAACAACTCTCTGAACAGAAAAGCAACCACTTTCTGGAAGGTAGGACGTGCAGAGAAGTGAATCCGAGGCGATATTTGGGAGGACAGACGGCAGGGGAGGGGGCCTCCATCAGCCGCTTCTGGCAAGTGATAGAGCAGTGGAGCACAAAATCGGAACTTTTAGAAGTCTGCTCCAATGAGGAACATCGCTCCAGTGGCTAAGCTGGGGGTGGAACCCTCGTGGGACAGTGTGGTCTCAGGACCCTCGGGGTCACAGAAAGACTGGGGGTGCCTGAGTGCGGCAGAGCTCCCAGGTATTGCAGCAGGGAAGCCGGCTGCAGAGACAGAGCTGAGGAGTGGGATCTCAGCTCGGGGTTGCCATAAACCATGATCTGCGGCACAGTCGGGCCACTGCTCCTCCAACAGGGACACAACAAGCGGCAGATCCGGGGAGACTCCCCTACCTCCCCCGGGAGGAGCGGCACGGGAGCGCACTGCAGGGATCTGCTGGGTTTGGAGACTCCACACCGGGTCGGGTGCCAGAGACAGAAACACTCAGTCACAGGCCGGGTGAGCGCGGAGTGCGGCCGGAAACCAGGGAGACGGGAGTGACTGACTGCTTTTCTCTGGGGGCTCATTGAGGAGTGGGGCCCCAAGTTCTCGGCTCCTCCAGGGCGGAGATCGGGAGGCCGCCATTTTCACAGTAGTCCTCCAAAGCTGTACAGAAAGCTTGCAGGGAACAAAAGCTCCCGAGAGCAAACCCGAGCAGATTAGGTAGCCCGGACCGAAGAGGGCTGGGCAATTCCACCTCCAGCAAAGACATTTGGGAACCACGGCAACAGGCCCCTTCCCCAGAAGATCAGCAAGAACAGCCAGCCAAGACCAAGTTTACTGATGAATGAGAACGGCAGAACTCCAGTGCTAGGGGAATACTGCACATAGAATCCATGGCTTTTTACCATGATTCTTTAGTCTTTCAAAGTTAATTTTTTTTAACTTTTTTTTTTTGAATTTTTCTTTTTCCCTTTTTCAACCAACACCGTATCAATCCCTTTTTTTAAAAATATTTTTATTTTTCATTTTTAGAGTCATATTCTCTCCCTTCATAGTAGTTACCCTTATTTTTAGCATATATATATATAAGTAGCTCCCTCTTTAAAATTTTGAGATATAGTTTCTTCTAGCAGATCAAAATATACCCTAAATCCCTAGTGTATGGCTCTATTCTAGTTTCCTCCAGGATCACATTCTCTATTTTTAAATTCTCTTCTTTCTTTTTTCAAACAACTTCTTATCAATTCCTTTTATAAAATTTTTTATAATTTTCATCTTTACAGTCATATTCCATCCCTTCATCATATCAACCCTTATTTTTGTACATATATAAGTTTTTCTTTCTTTAAAATTTTGGGAGGCACTTTCTTCTAACAGACCAAAATATGCCCAAAATCTAGTGTGTGGCACTGATCTGTGCACCAGCCTGATCATATTTGATCATATTCTGGTTTTTTTTGTTTTGTTCTGTTTTTGTTTGTTTTTATCTTTTTCTTTTTCTTTCTTTTTCTTTTTCTTTTTTCTTTCTTTCCCTTTCTTTTCCCCCAGCTTCAGGTCTTTTCTGATTTGTTTTGAGTATACTTTCTGGGGATGTTGTTACCCTGTTACCATTTTGTTCTCTCATTCATCTATTCTCCTCTGGACAAAATGACAAGATGGAAAAAATCATCTCAACAAAAAGAACAAGAGGTAGTACCGACTGCCAGGGACCTACTCAATACGGACATTAGTACGATGTCGGATCTAGAGTTCAGAATCATCACTTTAAAGATACTAGCTGGGCTTGAAAAAAACATGGAAGTTATTAGAGAAACCCTTTCTGGAGAAATAAAAAAACTAAAATCTAACCAAGTCGAAATCAAAAAGCCTATTAATGAGGTGCAATCAAAAATGGGGGCACTAACTGCTAGGATAAATGAGGCAGAAGAGAGAATCAGTGAGATAGAGGACCAAATGATGGAAAATAAAGAAGCTGAGAAAAAGAGAGAGAAACAACTACTGGATCACAAGGGCAGAATTCGAGAGATAAGCGATACCATAAAACGAAACAACGTTAGAATTGGGATCCCAGAAGAAGAAGAAAGAGAGAGAGGGACAGAAGGTATATTGGAGCAAATTATAGCAGAGAACTTCCCTAATTTGGGGAAGGAAACAGGCATCAAAATCCAGGAGGCACAGAGAACCCCTCTCAAAATCAATAAAAATAGGTCAACACCCCGACATCTAATAGTAAAACTTACGAGTCTCAGAGACAAAGAGAAAATCCTGAAAGCAGCTCGGGAGAAGAGATATGTAACCTACAATGGTAGAAACATTAGATTGGCAACAGACCTATCCACAGAGACCTGGAAGGCCAGAAAGGACTGGCATGACATATTCAGAGCACTAAATGAGAAAAATATGCAGCCAAGTATACTATATCCAGCTAAGTTGTTTTTGAAAACAGAAGGAGAGATAAAAAGCTTCCAGGACAAACAAAAACTAAAGCAATTTGCAAACATGAAACCAGCCCTACAAGAAATCTTGAAAGGGGTCCTCTAAGCAAAGAGAGAGCCTAAAAGCAACATAGACCAGAAAGGAACACAGACAATATACAGTAACAGTCACCTTATAGGCAATACAATGGCACTAAATTCCTATCTTTCAATAGTTACCCTGAATGTAAATGGGCTAAATGCCCCAAAAAAAGACACAGGCTATCAGATTGGATTAAAAAACAAGACCCATCGATATGCTGTCTGCTAGACACTCATTTTAGACCCAAAGACACCCCCAGATCGAAAGTGAGGGGGTGGAAAACCATTTACCATGCTAATGGACACCAAAAGAAAGCTGGGGTGGCAATCCTTATATCAGACAAATTAGATATTAAACCAAAGAGTATAATAAGAGATGAGGAAGGACACTATATCCTACTTAAAGGGTCTATCCAACAAGAAGATCTAACAATTGTAAATATCTATGCCCCTAACATGGGAGCAGCCAATTATATAAGCCAAGTAAAAACAAAAGCAAAGAAACACATCAACAACAATACAATAACAGTGGGGGACTTTAACATCCCCATCACTGAAATGGACAGATCATCTAAGCAAAAGATCAACAAGGAAATAAAGACTTTAAATGACACACTGGACCAAATGGACTTCACAGATATATTCAGAACATTCCATCCCAAAGCAACAGAATACACATTCTTCTCTAGTACCCATGGAACATTCTCCAGAATAGATCACATCCTAGGTCATAAATCAGGTCTCAACCGGTACCAAAAGATTGGGATCATTCCCTGCCTATTTTCAGACCACAATGCTTTGAAACTAGAACTAAATCACAAGAGGAAAGTCGGAAAGAACTCAAATACATGGAGGCTAAAGAGCATCCTACTAAAGAATGAATGGGTCAACCAGGAAATTAAAGAAGAATAAAAAAATTCATGGAAACCAATGAAAATGAAAACACAACTATTCAAAATCTTTGCGATGCAGCAAAGGCAGTCCTAAGAGGAAAGTATATAGCAATACAAGCCTTTCTCAAGAAACAAGAAAGGTCTCAAGTACACAACCTAACCCTACACCTAAAGGAACTGGAGAAAGAACAGCAAATAAAGCCTAAACCCAGCAGGAGAAGAGAAGTAATAAAAATCAGAGCAGAAATCAATGAAATAGAAACCAAAAGAACAGTAGACCAGATCAACGAAACTAAGAGCTGGTTCTTTGAAAGAATTAACAAGATTGATAAACCCCTGGCCAGACTTATCAAAAAGAAAACAGAAAGGACCCAAATCAACAAAATCATGAATGAAAGAGGAGAGATCACAACCAACACCAAAGAAATACAAACAATTATAAGAACATATTATGAGCAACTCTATGCCAGCAAATTAGATAACCTGGAAGAAATGGATGCATTCCTAAAGATGTATCAACTACCAAAACTGACCAAGGAAGAAATAGAAAACCTGAACAGACCTATAACCACTAAGGAAATTGAAGCAGTCATCAAAAATCTCCCAAAAAACAAAAGCCCAGGGCCAGATGGCTTCCCAGGGGAATTCTACCAAACATTTCAAGAACAATTAATACCTATTCTTCTGAAACTCTTCCAAAAAATAGAAATGGAAGGAAAACTTCCAAACTCATTTTATGAGGCCACCATTACCTTGATCCCAAAACCAGACAAAGACCCCATCCAAAAGGAGAATTACAGACCAATATCCTTGATGAACATGGATGCAAAAATTCTCACCAAAATACTAGACAATAGCATCCAACAGTACAATAAAAGGATTATTCACCACGACCAAGTGGGATTTATCCCTGGGCTGCAAGGTTGGTTCAACATCAGCAAATCAATCAACGTGATACTATACATTAACAAAAGAAAGAACAAGAATCATACGATCCTCTCAATAGATGCAGAAAATGCATTTGACCAAGTACAGCATCTTTCTTGATCAAAACTCTTCAGAGTATAGGGATAGAGGGTACATACCTCAATATCATAAAAGCCATCTATGAAAAATCCACAGCAAATATCATTCTCAATGGGGAAAAACTGAGAGCTTTCCCCCTAAGGTCAGGAATGCAGCAGGGATGTCCACTATCACCACTGCTATTCAACATAGTACTAGAAGTCCTAGCCCCAGCAATCAGACAACAAAAAAGAAATAAAAGGCATCCAAATTGGCAAAGAAGAAGTCAAACTCTCACTGTTTGCAGATGATATGATACTTTATGTGGAAAACCCAAAAGACTCCACCCCAAAACTGGTAGAACTCATACAGGAATTGAGTAAAGTGGCAGGATACAAAATCCATGCACAGAAATCAGTGGCATTCCTATACACCAACAACAAGACAGAAGAAAGAGAAAGTAAGGAGTCGATCCCATTTACAATTGCACCCAAAACCATAAGATACCTAGGAATAAATCTAACCAAAGAGGCAAAGGATCTGCACTCAGTAAACTATAAAATACTCATGAAAGAAATTGAGGAAGACACAAAGAAATGGAAAAACGTTCCATGCTCATGGATTGGAAGAACAAATATTGTGAAGGTGTCAATGCTACCTAGAGCAATCTACACATTCAATGCAATCCCCATCAAAATACCATCCACTTTTTTCAAAGACATGGAACAAATAATCCTAAAATTTGTATGGAACCAGAAAAGACCCCGAATAGCCAGAGGAATGTTGAAAAAGAAAAGCAAAGCTGGCAGCATCACAATTCCGGACTTCCAGCTCTATTACAAAGCTGTCATCATCAACACAGTCTCGTACTGGCACAAAAAGAGACACATAGATCAATGGAACAGAATAGAGAGCCCAGAAATGGACCCTCAACTCTATGGTCAACTAATCTTTGACAAAGCAGGAAAGAATGTCCAATGGAAAAAAGACAGTCTCTTCAACAAATGGTGTTGGGAAAATTGGACAGCCACATGCAGAAGAATGAAACTGGACCATTTCCTTACACCACACACAAAAAGAGACTCAAAATGGTTGAAAGACCTCAATGTGAGACAGGAGCCCATCAAAATCCTAAAGGAGAACACAGGCAGCAACCTCTTCGCCCTCAGCCACAGCAACTTCTTCCTAGAAACATCGCCAAAGGCAAGGGAAGCAAGGGCAAAAATGAACTATTGGGACTTCATCAAGATAAAAAGCTTTTGCACAGCAAAAGAAACAGTCAACAAAACCAAAAGACAACTGACAGAATGGGAGAAGATATTTGCAAATGACATATCAGATAAAGGGCTAGTATCCAAAATCTATAAAGAATTTATCAAACTCAACACCCAAAGAACAAATGATCCAATCAAGAAATGGGCAGAAGACATGAACAGACATTTTTCCAAAGAAGACATCCAAATGGCCAACAGACACATGAAAAAGTGCTCAACATCGCTCGGCATCAGGGAAACCCAAATCAAAACCTCAATGAGATACCACCTCACACCAGTCAGAATGGCTAAAATGAACAAGTCAGGAAACGACAGATGTTGGCGGGGATGCGGAGAAAGGGGATCCCTCCTACACTGTTGGTGGCAATGCAAGCTGGTGCAACCACTCTGGAAAACAGTATGGAGGTTCCTCAAAAAGTTGAAAATAGAGCTACCATATGACCCACCAATTGCAATACTGGGTATTTACCCCAAAGATACAAATGTAGGGATCCGAAGGGGTACGTGCACCTCGATGTTTATAGCAGCAATGTCCACAGTAGCCAAACTGTGGAAAGAGTCAAGATGTCCATCAACAGAGGAATGGATAAAGAAGAAGTGGTATATATATACAATGGAATATTATGCAGCCATCAAAAGGAATGAGATCTTGCCATTTGCAACGACGTGGATGGAACTGGAGGGTGTTATGCTGAGCGAAATAAGTCAAACAGAGAAAGACATGTATCATATGACCTCACTGATATGAGGAATTCTTAATCTCAGGAAACAAACTGAGGGTTGCTGGAGTGGGGGGTGGGGTGGGAGGGATGGGGTGGCTGGGTGATAGACATTGGGGAGGGTATGTGCTATGGTGAGTGCTGTGAATTGTGCAAGACTGTTGAATCACAGATCTGTACCTCTGAAACAAATAATGCAATATATGTTGAGAATAAAAAGAAAAAGAAGAAGATAGCAGGAGGGGAAGAATGAAGAGGGGGAAATCGGAGGGGGAGACGAACCATGAGAGACGATGGACTCTGAAAAACTGAGGGTTCTAGAGGAGAGCGGGGTGGGAGGATGGGTTAGCCTGGTGATGGGTATTAAAGAGCGCACATTCTGCATGGAGCGTGGGTGTTATGCACAAACAATGAATCATGGAACACTACATCAAAAACTAACGATGTACTGTATGGTGATTAACATAACAATAAAAAAATTTTTTAAAAATAATTTAATCTTGCTCAAAAAGAGGTCTGACCTTTGTCTTGGCCTACTGGGAAGTATAGCATCTGGGCTTGCTTGAGAGCCTTGGGCTAGCCAAATAATAACAACATGAGTTAAAATAGGGGCTTTGACCCACACCAACCATGTGATGATTTAGGGTGGGAGCTATGGATTGCACCTGGTGGGGCTGGAAACTAGAGACTGAGATCAACCACGTGAGCAATTAATCAATCTGTCATATCTATGTAATGGAGCCCCACTATGAACACCAAGACTTGGGTGAGCTTCCTTGTTTGGCAATACTCCATGCATATACAGTCACACATCACTGCCAGGAGAACACAATTGCCAAGAAAGTAATGATGGAAACTTCATATCTGGAAAACTCGTAGACTCTGCTCTAGGCATCTCGTTCTTTGACTGATCTTAATCCCCATAATAAACTGTAACTGTGAGTGTAACAATTTTCCATGAGTTCTGTGACTTTTTCTAGCAAATTATCAAACTGAAGGTAGTTTGGGGAACCCTCCCTTCCACCCTGAACCAAACTTCCAGTATGAATGAGAAGTGAGAGCGGTCTTATGGAGGACTGTATGCTCTCTAACTCTGTAGTTGACCCTCTTACACCAGGGTAACTCATGAGCCACTATGTGTAGCTCTGCAGTTTGCACACTGCAAACTCTAGAATGCACCATTTACACAGAGTACAACTATTATCACCAAGTTAGATAGATAAAAACATTACTCAAAAGACCTTTTAAATAACACATATTTTCACCAATCTCATTAAAGATTACAAGAATAATGAAAACCCCAGTATTAATTGTTTAGGCCATATAAGAGCCTTATCAGAAATAGGCTTTAAACCAAATAAAATCCAAGTTTAGACAACTAAAACTTGGTGTGACAAGATCAAATATCGTGGGGCAACTATGCAATGCCTGACAATTCCTAGAGTTGGGGTATATCAATGTGTGGTGGTTCTGTTAACCCAGGTAAGAAGACATAAAGTCATAACTCAAACCAAGTCCTAGCACAGGATTACTACTAGTCCCAGAAGCCATGGTGCAAATAAGTCTATATAAGGGAACTAAACAAAATAAAACAAATGATAGGGGGGCAGTTGTTAAGATTCAGAAGCTTGGAGCTTTGTAGGACTTAACAGTAAATAATTAAACACCCTAGTTGTATGATGGGGGAAAAAAATTACTGTTCCCAAGATGGAATGATGATCTACTATGAAGTCTATGGCTGGAAATTTCTTGGGGCACCTTGGATTACTTCCTGAGCAAATGTCCGGAATACATCTACTATTGCACAGCAAAGTTAGTGGAAGCCAATAGATTACACATACAACAAATAAAAAATAAACAAATATTATTGTGTTTAGTTACTGGTACCTGGGAAATGTTTAAAGTAAAGTTGACCCTTGAACAATGTGGGGGTTTGGGGTGCTAACACCCATGCATTTGAAAATATGGTATAACTTTCGACTCCCCAAAAACTTAATTGCTAACAGCCTTACTGATAACATAAACAGTTGACTGACATATGTTTTGCATGTTATATTTATTATATACTGTATTCTTACAATAAATTAAGCTAGAGAAAAGAAAACATTATTACAAAAATCATAAGGAAGAAAAAATACATTTACAATATTGTATTTATTTTAAAAATCTGCATATAAGTGGACTCGTGCTGTTCAAACTTTTGTTGTTAAAGGGTCAACAGTATCATTCAAAATGGAAGTATAATATCACACAAGGAGGATATCCATTTTAAGATTGGACTTTAAGAAAAGAGTACAGTTCTCTGCCAAGAGGATTTTAAACACAATTTCTAAAGAAAAGTCAGAACCCATTGTCTTATTCTTTGTTGTTTGCCCAATTTCTAGCACAAGAATAGGACAGAGCACTCAATAAAGGGTTGTTGGATTTATTAAATTAATGAAAACAAATGGGAAACAGTACTGTAATCTGGGCCCTACTTCCTGAAAGACTCCTCTCTCTCCTGCCCTCTACCATTTTTTTTTTCCCCTCTCAGTCAGGGAAGGGAAGGAAATGGAAAGGAAAGGAAAGAAAGGAAGGGGAAAGGGAACGGAGTAATAAAAATAGTAGTAATACCTAATATTCCTTCAGCTCTAGAAATATAATGATTCTGCTTCTCTGTCTTCTACAGTTTATACTATTAAGTGAAATGGATAGAAAATCTGTAAAATAGACTTTTCAAAACAATTTAGATCCTCATTATTTTTATTATAGATGATGATGAAAAGCAGCAATTATGAGATATTGACCTTGACCTTGTTCAATGCTAAAATTCAATATTAATTGTTCTGACCATATAATAGTCTTACTGGTAATAAACACTAAGTCAAATACAATTCAGAGCAAGGCAAAGTAAAACTTTGCACACCATGATCAAGTCTCTAGAGGCAGCTGTGCAAAACTTGACATTTAATTTAAAAAGCATGGAGGCATGATGGAAAAGCATCTCTGTGTGGAGAGTGGAGAGCAGTGGTGCATTTTATTTGACATGGTGGATTTGCTTTCCTTTATTTTCATATTTTAATAAGTTCAACTCATGAAAGCATAATGAAAATAGAAAGATCAGCTATAATCAGGATGCATGGACATTTGGGGATCTTGATTTAAAAAGCAGTTGCCTTCTTAAGTCTTTCAACAAAATGTAAATTAAACAGATGAAATTGCCTAAAACATCACTGATTCCCAAGGGAATGTAATCATGTTTAAATGCCAACACTAAATTAATCAGAGGAACAGAATGTGGAGATGAGAAATTTCATTTTAAGCAGCTTCATGTTTCATTAAAGTAAGTGGACATGGCAGGTCAGGTTAAGACTTTGCAAAGAATGATTTGAAAAGCAAAAGGCAAAGGTTTCCATCTCAAAACTATGCAGCCACAAAGCCTATTCAAATAGAACTGAATGTTAATTCATGTGTATTGTATTCTCCATAACTGATAATTTTCCCAAGACACTTCTTTTTTCTTAGTGCAGAATTCTGGGGGAAAACGTATTAATATTTGTGTAACTATGTTGTTTTTTTCAAAATAGCTTATAGTTTTATATACTATACTTACATTGCATATAAATAATCATGTTACTACACTAAATGGTCTACAAAAATAAATTGAGCTGCCAATTGAAACATGGCATGTATTTAACTTAGAAAAGGCAAAGAAAGGGATTTGGATGAGATGGTAAATGAACAAAAATTCTGTCAGAATATATTTATTTGTTCAACAAATGTTTTTTGAAATTCTGTTCTATACTAGGCACTGTTGTAGATGCTTGGCATGCACAGTAAACACACACAGAGAGAGCTTTAGATTTTAAAAAGTAAATTATGTCATATAGAACATAATAACTGGAATGGAAAAAATATAGATTAGGATAGGAGGAGCATGGTTGAGGGAAAGAGACAAGTTGTAGTATCAAAGAGGATTATTAAGGCAGGCCTCACCATAAGGGCGATTTGAAAGAGATGAGAAGGTTATTCATAGAGATGTTTGTAGGATCATTCCAGATAGAGAGAATAGTTAGTTCAAAGGCCCTGAGGCTGAAGCATGCTTTTTTACTTGAATGTGGGATCACAAGAAACAAGTCAAAGATGACTTCAACATTTTTGATATGAGCTTCTAAAAGGCAGAAGTTGTCATCAACTGAGATGAAGAGGATTATGAGTATGAAAAACTTGGGGTTGGGGAAGATATTGGACATGCTGTGTTTGTGATGTCAAGTAGTAATCCAAATGGAGATACAAAGAAATAACTAAATATGTAAGTTTATAATATAAGAGAGATCTGGCCTGGAGATATAAATTTGGTAATTCTTAACATATAGAAGATAAAGCCATAATAACAGAGATTTCTGGGATTAGGACTCACTTATTCAGACTTACCAAGAAATATAAAATTTTCCAATTTTTAGTCTTTGTCTTTTGCCCTTTTCCTCTCTTTTTTAAAAAATTTTAATTCCATTATAGTTAACATACAGCCTTATGTTAGTTTCAGGTGTACAATATAGTGATTCAACAATTTTATACATTACTCAGTACTCACCACGTTAGGTGTACTCTTTAATTCCCATCACCTATTTCACCCATCTCCCCACCCACATTCGCCTCTGGTAACCATCAGTTTGTTCTCTATAGTTAAGAGTCTGTTTCTTGATTTTTCTCTCTCTTTTCATTTTCCTTTGCTCATTTGTTTAAGTTCCACATATGAGTGAAATCATATTTGTCTTTCTCTGACTGACTTATTTCGCTTAGCATTATACTCTCTACCTCCATCCATGTCATTGCAAATGGCAAGATTTCATTCTTTTTGATGGCTGAGTAATATCCCATTGTATATATGTCATATCTTCTTTATTCATTTATCTATTGATAGACACTTGGGCTGCTTCCATAATTTGGCTATTGTAAATAATGCTGCTATAAATATAGGAGTGCATGTATCCCTTTGAAGGAAACAACCAACCTACTCCCTACTAAAAGGCAACCTACCAAATGGGAGAAGATATTTGCAAATGACATATCTGAAAAGGGTTATATCCAAAATATACAAAGAACTTGTAAAACACAACACCCAAAAAATAACTCAATAAAAAAATGGGCAGAAGTCATGAACAGACATTTCTCCAAAGAAGACATACAGATAGATGAAAAGATGCTCATCAGACACATGAAAAGATGCTTGTCATCACTGATCATCAGAGAAATGCAAATCAAAACTACAATGAGATATCACCTCACACCTACCAGAATGGCTAAAATCAACAACACAAGAAACAAGTGTTGGTGAGGATGTGGGGAGAAAGGAACACTCCTGCACTGTTGGTGGGAATGCAAACTGGTACAGCCACTATGGAAAACAGCATGAAGTTTCCTCAAAGAGTTAAAAATAGAGCTACCTATGATCTAGTAATCATACTACTGGTTATTTACCCAAAAAATACAAAAACACTAGCCTTTTCTCTTTTGATCTTTTCTGTCAATATCACATCCCACCTATTAAAGTCAACTAACTCATCCAGCTCAAATGAAATCTCCTCTGAGAGGCTTTACACTATTGTGATATTAACACCTATTCTTATTTTATTTTCATAGCACTTTGTTGGGCCCCCTCTTTCCATTTGTATCATAGTCTATCTTATCATACAGCCCTGTATTTCACATCTCCCCCACAACAAACATCTGCCTGACTGAAAGAAGCTCCAGAACAAAGATTTATTTTAGTCATTGTTATGTTTCTACGCCAATGCCTCTCCTAGAGCCTAACATAGTGTCTAATGTAGTAGGTGTTAATTGAATGTATTAGGTCAAATTGGATTACTAAGTCTTCAAGTTAACATAGAAAATCATTTAAGTGAAGAAAAAGAGAAAAGTCATGTTTTTTATCTAGTTTGTGTGCAGCTTGAACTGGAATTGGAGAATTATAGAGAGAAGTTTCTATCATACATAAGTGCATTCCTCAAGTGAGGAACAAAAGATTATTTAGCACTTACCCTGTATGAAGCACTTTAAATACATTATCTCATTTTATTTGTTTAATAAACTCATCTTGTTGGTAGAATTAGCCTCATTTTACAAATAAGAAGACTGCATAGTAAATAGAATAACAGGAATTTGAGCCCAAACATATCTGACTTAAGAGCTCATCTTCCCTCCACCATCCCACTGCTGTATCTTGGATTATCAGAGCTCTGAGCATCACAGCAAGAGTTCAGAGATCACCAGTGACATCTTTAGACTTCTGCCAATATGAGACTGAAAAGCTGTGCCCTCTATTTTCAAATTAAGACATCATCCTACTCTGCACCATCTCACCCTCACTACCTATCTTGAAAGCTTCATAGTTTAGGAGGGAAAAGGAAAATTAAACTCAAGAAAGGATGAAAGAGGAAACTCAGAGAGCTGGGCCAGCCCTTAATTTTTCTGATAGTTGACTATGTCCCTCATTTAGGTTTCATGGCCCAGGACACCACCAGACCTCATCACCTAGGGCCCAAAATTCCAGTTTGAGAAATATTATATTAGCTTGTTTATGACCAGTAAAGGAAGCCAATCTGATCTTAACATCAGCCTGTAGCAAGCCAGCCAGCTAGAAGCAACATGCACAGTAAATCGAGAGAAGGACCTAAAGTCAAATAACCAAGGTTGAAATCCCAGCCCTACCACTTATAGTTGTGGAGCCTCAAAGAAATCATTTAAATTCTCTGACCCTAATTTCTGCATCCAGAAAAAGAGGGCAGTAATACCTACCCTGCCTATCTCATAGGACTGTTCTGAGAATGGAAAAGATAATGAAGGACAGATGCTTCAGAATCTAGGCATATTATTCTACCTTTATCTCTCTATTTAGGCTTATTATGACTATTTCTGCTGTCTGGTTTGCATAAGTTCTCTGTACACTGTGTAAGAGACATGAAGAAGGATCTGGGTTTGTGACCAAGGCATCTAGGTATGTGAGATAAGACCCAGGAATGATCCAGAAATGAATAGGCTTAATAGGAATATTCCTTTAAGCACAGAATGATTTGATGGACTTCAAATAGATGGAAGCAAATCCTTAGAACAAATAAAACACAAAGGACATCTACATATGTTAGGTTACAAAAAAATGCCACAATTACTTGCAACTTCTCCCTTCAAGGGCGGAACATACTTCTCCACCCTTTAATCTGTCTGGACTGGTGATTTGCTTTGGGTAATAGTAGCATACAGCAATCCTGACATTATGCAGGTTCTGAGCCTGAGCCACAAAAGGCTTTGGATACTTCTTATATTCTTGCCAAAGTCACATTGTACTGCTCCCTTGGATTCTTGCCAAAGTCACATTGTACAAGTCTAGACTTGTCTGATGGATGATGAGAGACCACATGTAGCTCATATAAGCTATCCCACTAAGCCATCTTGGAACAGTGAGCCCCAGCCAACCCTGTTGACCACATAGGCATGAAAGAATCCAGCCAAAATCAACAAAATCTGGCCCCATGCAACCAATCCCAGACCAAATTGCTGACCCACAGAATGATGAGTTAAATAGTTATTTGTAAGATACTAATTTGTGGAGTGACTTATTACATAGAAAATGATAACTGTTGTTCTGACAACTAAGCTTATAGGAATGGGAACTTGCAGTTGCATCTGAGTTGTTCCCATACCTATCATGTCTGTCTTTGGAAAGATTCTATTTGCTCATCGTGAAAGTTGGCTGGAGATGGACAAAGGAGTAGAATTCTCCTTTGCCTCTAAACAAGTAACCTTGACTTGGTAGCTTGAAAATGTGAGCAAAATTGGGAGGTCCATTTTACCTGGTCTCAAATCAATCTCTAAGAAGGAAAAGAAATGAACCATTGGGATAAGCAGCAGGGAGAATGAGCAGTAGACTCTGAGCTGAAAGCCTTCAACTTCCTGGAAAGAAACCCAGTAATTCAGACTTCAATGGCTCACTTTGTTCACTTGGATGGGGATTCAGCACAAACACTAATTTCATAATGTAATGAGGCAGAGCCCATTTTCTTCCTATCCAGTAGAAAATGATATTGCAATCCACCTTCGTTATAAATCAAAATGCCTTTCTAACCTTAGTTGTTAATAACAAATGTGTATTTCCCATTTCACCGCCATCTTTTTTTAGAAGTCACACATTAAGGGAATTACTTCATACAATATTCTCCTTTGCTCAAACTTATTTTCAAGACTTTTCCCAGAGGTCACTGAGCCTCTTTTCTAAATAGTTTTTGTGGGGTTTTTTTATCTATTTATTTGAGAGAAAGAGAGAGCACAAGCAGGGGGAGGGGCAGAGGGAGAAGGAGGGGGACAAGCAGACTCTCCTCTGAGCACAGAGCCTAATGCGGGGTCTCAATCCCAGGACCCCAAGATCACAACCAGAGCCAGTCAGACACTAAACCAACTGAGCCACCCAGGCACCCCTAAGTAGGTTTTTTATAAGTTAGGAAGTTTAGATTATTAATAAACAATCTAGAAATCTGATCCTTAAAGTACTTCACAAATCCACTGTAATTTTTAAAATATAACATTCATTCAAAAAAATATATTCTTCACTTTTATTTTCCATCAACTCTGATACTAGTAAAGGCATTCATTTGGTGGCAGTAAAAGATTAGAAAAGAAAATAAAAATTGCAACTGAAAATATGTGTAAGATAGTATCATCTTATTTCAGAAGTTTATAGACATGTTGACTGTTCTATTGGTTGATTTTGAGGCTTAACATAATTGATCTATCTTCTACCCAAAATTTATTAGAAGGAACATCCTTATTATCACCTAGTCATCCCCACTGCCAGGGATTTTCATGGAATTCAGAAAAAATCAAAGAATTTCCTCACCAGAAAAGTATATGGAGGCCACCGAGCCCCAAGAGGTATTGTGTGAAATACATGAGTAGTTAAAGATATTGCCTCTATCCTCGAAGAGCTGAGAAGCTCTTATGGAGATAATACTAACACACATGAAAACTTTGATAGGCCAACTAAATGCCAAACTGAAAAAGACAGATGGAAGTGCCATTAGGAGGAGAAATGTCATTTATTAATCTCCTTCTACTTGGTATGTGTTGCAAATACTATCTCATCTAATCCTGCCAACAAAAAGGAAAGTATTGTAACCATTTAATAATGGGAAAGTTGAGGGGGAGAAAAGTGAGGGAATTTCTCCAGGTGAACCAAGTAATAAAGAGTAGAACCAGGGGCGCCTGGGTGGCTCAGTCGTTAAGCGTCTGCCTTCAGCTCAGGTCATGATCCCAGGGTCCTGTGATCGAGCCCTGCATCAGGCTCCCTGCTCAGTGGGAAGCCTGCTTCTCCCTCTCCCACACCACCTGTCTGTGTTCCTGCTCTCACTATCTCTCTCTCTCTGTCAAATAAATAAATAAATAAATCTTTTAAAAAAAAAAAAAGAGTAGAAACAGAATTCATCCAAATTTGTCTGACTGAAGATCCTATGCCTTTCTTTCTATATTACATTGTCTGTCAGAAGGTTAGAGTAGAAAGGAAGCTGCTGCATGCCTCTTCAAGTCTCCCCTAACACTACTTATATGTTTCTTTATTTATGATAATTACTAATAAGGAAACAGTTGTTATATTGAATTCAGAATAAGCTTTTGAGCCAGAAAGATCTGATTTCAAAACCTCTACTCTGCCTCTGGTTAGATGAAATGATGTAGGCATGTCACCTAACATCTAATAATACCTACCTAACAGCATTGATATGAGGAATAAATAAAATTCATTCAGGGGCACCTGGGTGGCTCAGTCAGTTAAGTGTCTGCCTTTGGCTCAGGTCATGATCTCAGAGTCCTGGAATGGAGCCCCACATCAGGCTCCTTGCTCAGCAGGGAGTCCGTTTCTCCCTCTCCCTCTGTGCCGCTCCCTCTGCTTGTTCTCTCTCTCTCTCTCTCTCAAATAAATAAAATCTTTAAAAAATAAAAAATAAAATTCATTCATGCATTCAATGAATATTGATTATATACTATGTTCCAAGCATTATTCTGGATTTTGTTCACGCAGTGAATAAAAGAGACAAAAATCCCTGTTATCTTGGTGCTTACATTGTCAGTAAAGGAGAAAGGTAAGTTAATAAATAGATGGTATAAATTTAAACAGTGGTAAAATCTATGAAGGAAAATAAAGCAAGGGGTAAAGGGTACAATGGGTACCTTCATTAAGCATATAATGGGCACTATTCAGTGAACTAAATAACGTAGAAGCTAATATAAACCCATGCCTGTCTGGTAGAAACTATGGTGGGGTAGAGACCACATATAGAGATTGTTGGCTGTAACACCACCTGATGACCATGCCCGAGAGCTATTACAAATACTTGAGACAACAGAAGGGGGCAGTAATCAGTTCTGCCAAGAAGAGAGAAGGTGAAGGCTTTTGGTTGTAATAATGAAAGTAAGAATTCAATAAAAGGAAGGACAAAAGTAGCTACCACTTTGTGCCAGGCATTTTAAACACATTTTCCTATTTATCATCTCAGTATCTTAGAAGTATAGACATTATTATCCCCATTTAACCTGTGAAGAGACTGAGACTCAGAAGGTCAGATGTCTTGCCACTCATCCCACAGCCTGAAAATTAATATTCAAACCCAAGTGTTTGTAGCAAAGTCCTTGATTATTCAAGACCATTTGGTTTGCCCTCCATAAATCAGTAGGTAAACATCCAGAAAATTTTGTGTTGGAAGAGCTGCCCTCAGAATTAGTCAATTTCTACAAAGGCTCCTTGATATATACAGTAATCTCATGTCTGGCTTTCCAGAGAATTCTATTACTCTTCTCACTCACCAGAGCTATGACACTCTGCAATCTTTTCCCAAGGAACTTTCCCACAACCTTCTAGATAAGTAAAGTGCTTTCAAATCCACAAAGTGTTTTCACACCCTTTAGAGTATTTGGTTTTTATGGTAACTCTGTGAAGTAGGCTGGAATATGTGTCATACCCATTTAACAAATAAGAGAAATTCATGCAGTTTAAGTAATTGTCTGATAACCCACAGCTGGTAGGTGGGTTCACAAAGCTTTAAATATAATCTTTGATTCTACATCAACTGCCCTTTCAACTACACTCTACCCACATAAGGGAAAAAGAGGAGGCCAAATTCAGGTAAAGGCAATTCCTGATGCTCCCCTTTATCTAAACAGAAAAAAAAAAAAAAAGAAAGAAAGAAAGAAAAATCAATACAAAAGAAGAAATGGGAAAGGACCATGCTGAGACCTCTCTATACTTTTTAGAATTCTCCCGGGATCTTTCTCCTTATTTTTCCAGAACCACTTCTCTCATCACACCTAATAGACATAGAGTAGTCCCAATATCTTGAGCTTAGGGGAAGCACCCACTTGGGCAGGGAGTCTATCCAACCTAGAATAAACCTAGAGGCAAGAGTTAAGTAAAAATCTTGGTCTGTGAAAATCTTGGTACATATAGTTCAGTTACTCCATACTAGACATTGTGCTGGGCTCTGGGAACAAAGATAAGATTAAGAGAGAGTCTGTCCCTGAGCAGATAACAGCATTGGAAGAAGAATAAGAAGCCCTCTACCAGCAATAATGCAAGTAAGAATGAGACAAGGGCTCGAAGAAGATACAATCCAACATCTTCCAGCATGCAAAGCCTGGTGCCACTCATTCTGTGAAATAGGACCAGAGAAAGCTTGATCCCTGGCAAAGAATTTAACATGGAGGGACCTGATACACACACCCATTCAGTACATATTAGTGGTTAAAAGTCTAGTTGGCAGGGGGTGAGGGGAAAAAGAGAGTGATGAGTAGGCAGAGCACAGACGATGTTTAGGGCAGTGAAACTACTCTATCTGGTACTATAATAGTAAATATATGTCATCATAAATTTATCCAAATCTACAGAATGTATAACACCTTACTATAATCCAAGAATGAACCCTACTATAAACTATGGATTTGGGGTGACAACCACATATCATTGAAGTTCATTAAATATAACAAATGTACCCCACTGGTGGAGAATATTATAATGGAGGAGGTGACAGATGTTTGGAGACAGGAGTACCTTCTGCTCAATTTTGGTGTGAACCTAAAACTACTCTAAAAAATAAAGTCTGAAAAAAAGTCTAGTTGGCACCCCAACTCTGCCTCTTTATAATTATGTGAATATGAGGTTACTTTAGCTCTTTTTGTCTCAATTTTTCACTCATAAATGGGTATAAAAATATACACTACATACAGATGTTCAGAAGACTAAATAAAAATCATCGAACACTGCATCTGAAACTAATGATGTATTATATTTTGGCTAACTGAATTTAAATAAAATAAATAAAATAAAATAAAATAAATTAAAGTCATCATATTTCAGTTAAGTGTTTTAACAGGGTGTCTGGCTATGTCAACCCCTCAGTAAGAGAGCCTTTTTTTTTTTAAGATCATTCATACAATACTAAAGAATTGAAGAGAATAGTACAAAGACCAGAAGGTTGAAGCATGAAGTCCAATGGGAAACTGAAGAGTAAACAAGATGCCAACTGCTTCCCAACTAGCTCTGTATGGAGATGCATGGGAGCTATAAAGGCAGTGTTATCATAAACTGAACTCACTGTCTCTCCTTCCAAATGTGAGCTCCACCTCCCACTGTCCTTATGATGGTGAATGACACTCCACTCCCCAGTCACCTAAACCAGGAAGCTAGAAGTCAACTCAGATTCTGCTCTCTCCTTACCTTCCAGTCACCAAGTCTTGTAGAATCTACCCACTTCATATCTTTCCTTCCTCTCAGCTCAGTCAATGAGAATGTGTCATTGCTATCTATGTTGGTTTCATTCTCCATCATCTCTCCTGTGGACTAAGGCAGTGGTGGCCTATCTAGTCAACCTGACTTTCTCCAGGCCTCAGCCCATCAAATATAATCTCCACATCAAAGCCAGAGTAATCTTTCTAAAGCATTAAATCTGATCATTTGCCCACCCTTTTAAAAATATTTCAATTGCTCACATTGTTTAGGATAAAATCCAACCTATTTACAGTGCTCTCTGTTATGGGGCCCCTCCTCTATCTCCCTCCACACAGCACAACTCTGGTGAACTCTTGATTGGTCCCCAGGCCCACCAGGCTATTTCATGCCTCTGTGCATTTGCTCATGCCATTTCCTCCACATTTCCCAAAAGGTGATTTGTGAAATACTCAGCCCCTAAGAGGCTCTATGAAGTAAATGACCTTTAGTCAAACAAGTTTTAGAAAAAGTGCACACCTTTTTTTTTCCTCCTGGAGACTCTGTAGCCTCTGAGATGTCCTAAATCAAGATATCTATTTAACTTTGTTTAACTCTTTATTAAGGTATTTGATAGTAGAAATCTTTTTTTCAAGTAGAATTTCCTGGCACTTACATACCCCAAAAGTAGCATTTTGTAAAACACCTCTTGGGAACTCCATTCCTATATGTGAATGGTTATATGTATGATATTTACTCAATCCATCTTGTTAGTTTTTGAGCCTGATAAATATTTAGTACTTTTATTTTCAGGAAATAATAGTGGATCTTTGGTTCTAATTTTATTAATTCTACCTGTCATAGAATTAGATGGATTTTGCAAAATCCAAGAAAAAGCATATCAGATTTGAGTCTTGCTAGCCATAACAGTATGTTCTTAAGATTGATGCATTACTAATTCTTTACATCAGAGAAGCAGTGAAATGTGGAGAAATATTCATTGCTGAGTATGAGCTCAAATTCTTTGCTCCAAATTGAGAATTTACCTACTGTGTCATTTGTTTGAAATAATAACCCCATTAACTTCAATAAAACATTCAAACCCAAATCAAATTAGCTATTACCTGCTGCTGTTCTTTCCCCCAACCATTTTATCTTTCCTTTGAAGAGTGGTCAGGGCTATAAGTAAGATTGCTAACTTTAGCAAAACTTGGAGAAGCCAAATGCTGAATGTTATAATTGAATTTGTGTCCAAAACAAAATGGAAATATTGAGCCTCTCCAATTCAGCCTAGTTTGCATTGTCAGCATGTCTTATTGTGATGGGGACTCAGAGCAAATGGAGAACAAAGATGACATCCCTTAGTGTGGAATGAGGCAATAATAAAAACCCTACCATGTTATCTCAAGTTTTAAATAAGAAAACACATGAAAAATCTATAGTACCTCTAACATACCATGACATAGTAGATGCTCAATAAATACTAGTTTTCTTCCCTCTTTCCTCTCTAATCTACCTACAATTCCCATTGATATTTGCCCAGATCTTCATTCTGTTATCATAGACATCCTTATCTTTGTCCAAAAAATACACTGTTTTGTTCAAGATCATAAACCAGGGAATAGCAGACTATATTACACAGACCAAATCTGACTAACCACTCTGTTTTTGTAAATAAAGCTTCATTTGGACATAGCCCCACCCTTTTGTTTACATCTGTGGCTGGTTTCATACCACAGTAACAGATTTGAGCAGCTGTGAAACAAACCATATGTATTAGTTGTCTGTTGCTGCTGTAACAAAATCAGCACAAACTTAGTGGCATAAAACAACACATATATTATCTTAGAATCCCATAGTTCAGAAGCCCAACACAGGTCTGACTGGACTGAAATCAAGGTATTGATAAGGCTGCATTCCTTTCTGGAGGCTTTAGGGGACACTCATCTTCCTTGTTTTCTCCAATTTCTAGAGGCTGCCTGCACTCATTGGCTCATGGCCCCCTTGCTCCATCCTCAAAGGCAGAAGACTGAGGCCTTCTCACATCTCACATAGTATCTCTGATCTTCTCTTCTGCCTCTCTCTTCCACTTTAAGGACCCCTGTGATTACACGGGGCCCACCCAGACAATCTAGGATAACCTCCCTACCATAAACTCAGCTGATTGGCAATTTTAATTCCATCTGCAACCTTAATTTCACTTTGCCATGTAACACAACGTATTTCCTGGGATTAGAGGTAGACATCTTTGGAGGGCCACTATTCTTTATACCGTAACATATAATCCACAAAGACTAAAATATTTACTATCAGCCCTTTACATGAAAATTTTCTAGCTCCTGTCCTGAACTTTGACTCATGCTTATGAACCTAAATAAGCATATATAGACCATATAGAATTTCTGGGATATATACTTAATACAACATAATTTATTATTGTAATAATAAGAATAATTTTTATAAATATGTATTAACCAAGTGCCTGAAATAAAACGATGATCAAAGTTCCTGACCCCATTGGTAGTTAAAATACAAGAACGTCTTATAAAAGGCAATAGTGCATAAAAATTAGTAGCGAGGACTTGGGAGTGAGACAAACCTGTATTTGAATCACAGCTCTTCCACTTACTAGCTAGTTGACCTTTTATAAATTAAGCTCTTTGTGCTTGAGTTTCAAATACTACCCACTTCATATGGTTGCTGTGAAAATTAAATGCATGTAATGTAGTTAGTATAGTCTCTGGCACGTAGTAAATTCTCAATCTGAGCTGTAAATGTAAGAAAGAGGTTCCAAATGTAGTGATCCAAAGGGGCACATGCACCCCAATGTTTATAGCAGCAATGTCCACAATAGCCAAACTATGGAAAGAGCCAAGATGTCCATCAACAGATGAATGGATAAAGAAGATGGTGTATATATACAATGGAATATTATGCAACCATCAAAAAAACCCACAAAAACGAAATCTTGCCATTTGCAACAACGTGAATGGAACTAGAGGGTATTATGCTAAGCGAAATAAGTCAATCAGAGAAAGACATGTATCATATGATCTCACTGATATGAGAAATTTTTAATCTCAGGAAACAAACTGAGGGTTGCTGGAGCGGTGGGGGGTGGGAGGGATGGGGTGGCTGGGTGATAGACATTGGGGAGGGTATGTGCTATGGTGAGCACTGTGAATTGTGCAAGACTGTTGAATCACAGACCTGTACCTCTGAAACAAATAATACATTATATGTTAAAAAAAAAAAAAAAAAAGAAGATAGTAGGAAGGGAAAAATGAAGGGGGGGATATCGGAGGGGGAGATGAACCATGAGAGACTATGGACTCTGAGAAACAAACTGAGGGCTCTAGAGGAGAGGGGGGTGGGGGAATGGGTTAGCCTGGTGATGCGTATTAAAGAGGACACGTATTGAATGGAGCACTGGGTGTTATACACAAACAATGAATCATGGAACACTACATCAAAAACTAATGATGTAATGTATAGTGATTAACATAACATAATAAAATAAAATTAAAAAAAAAAAAAGAAAGAAAGAGGTTCCAAGTAGAATTAGGGAAATTGCTCTGTTCTTCAACTTAAAGAGATATTTGAAGAGATGTCTCAGCAAGATCCAAGAATATGGCTAAATTGTTTTCTTAAACCTGCTATCTTTAACTCCCTGCTGAAGGAGTTATGGCAACAACCAATTCTTCCTTCTCCATGCTGCCTGAAGTCCAGGCAGTAGCTGACTTCACCACTCCACCCGTAACTACTTACAATTAAAGGGACATTTGTATCACTTGCTTGGACTGACTAACAAGTAAGGGACTGAGGCTTTTAGGGGGCAGCCTTCCAGTATTTAGACATTCTAAACTGAAACCACCAAAGAGGCCAGGTCAGGATATAGAGACTTACGTTTAGATCCAGAGGCAAGAGGAGCCCTTGCTCTGGGCCCAAGGGTTAAAGGCCCCATGTATAACAAATACCAAATCGTAAAGTCTTTTTCCTTTTAATTCCATAAGAAAGATTTTTCTTTAAATTTTAGTAATCTATTGTACTAACAGAAATTATAAAAGAGGGTCATACAAACCAAATCCCTTCTCCCTACCCACAACCAAGACCAGATGTGGGATTGAGAGTGTATACAGAAGGAAGAGAAAACTGCCACCTCTTGTCTGGGAAACCAAATAAAGATCAGCTGCTTTTGTTTAAATTTGGCCACCCCAAATTCACCCAAAGTGCACACCTAGGCAGGCCAGACACCCCTGATCACTGCTTTCCTCCATCCTTTCCACTCAGATGGTGTAGTTTGGGGAAGGGCTTCTAACGGCCTATTATTCCTCAGCTGGAAAAATTATGTGTTGAGGAGAAACTGCCCCCCTCAGTCCCTAAGATCAGTCTCCATCCTGGGTCCAGTCTAACCCATCACTGCCCAGGAATCTTGATCTCTGGCCCAGATTCCATTCTGCCTTCTCCAGAGTTCTGAGGCTTACAAGGGACAGGATTGGCCCAGGGCAGAACGTTCATCTCATGAACATTACATAGGCCACAGGCTATAGGGCCCTGAGTGGAAACACAGGCCAGGTTGTGGTCATAGCTTGATTCTTAACTTTTACATATTTAGACATATGGTATATGGGGCTCCATTTATACCCCTTCCCTGAACCTTGCAAATATTAGGGATGGTCTCTTCACATGTCACCTTCCTATCAGAGCACCCACCTCTGAGTTCCCTTTCTTTGCTGCACTGCACTGCTAGGGATGGACTGTGGACCACCAATAACTGTACCTCAGAAAAAAGGAGGAAGCAGTGACTGTGAGATCATGATGGCTTTCCAAGACCAACATGAGCCAGCTTTGCTGACACATATACCCTTGTCACCAACATCCTATTGCTTAACAGTAATCCATCTCCTCTTGATCAGGTGACAGATTAGGGTTGTTTGCTTTTAGCAAACCTCTAAGAGGAAATATGAATTCACATCATCTGAAGAAGAGAGAGTAAGTCAAATACTAAGAGCGAAATCTAATTTGATACAGGCATACCACAAACAGACGCTGAAAAATACAGCTGAATTTCTATTACCAAAAATATATCACTTTCTTCCTGAATCCAGAAGCGAATGTTAAAAGAAGTACCAACGGATACACACATACCAAGCATAAAAACAAATGTTTATCCATATATTGAAGGTCAGCAGTGGGGGAGAAAGGGGAACAAAAATCAGTATGTTTAAAATAAAAAGCTACCTTGCACTTTTAGGTATGTCTTGAACAATCAATGAATTAATTGCTTGATCAATGCAGCAAGAGTCAGGCAGCTTAACTGAAGAAAATTAGTCCTTAAGAAGCTTATCTCTGCAAAAGGATCCCGCTGACAGAAGGTTAACAACCCTTCCAGTTGCAGCTGCCTCTGTAGCTTCAGGAAGGGAAACAGAGTAGAACCACACACATGAGGATGTCACAGAAATTGACACCCAGAAGATTCCAGACAGAGATTAAAACAGCTCACTCCAGGGCCCCTGGGTGGCTCAGTCATTAAGCGTCTGCCTTCGGCTCCGGTCATGATCCCAGGGTCCTGGGATCGAGCCCTGCATCAGGCTCCCTGCTCTGCGGGAAGCCTGCTTCTCCCTCTCCCATTCCCCCTGCTTGTGTTTCCTCTCTCGCTGTGTCTCTCTCTGTCAAATAAATAAATAAAATCTTTAAACAGCTCACTCCTTGGTCCTAATGGTGTGTCTACCAACAAAGACAGACCACTTTTAGGAAGGAATGGGAATTTGATACATATTTTTCAAAATAGCTTCACACTATTGAGATAGCCGTATTAGAAAGTTTTGGTTTTTTTATTTTAAATTCAATTAGTCAACATCATTAGTTTCAGATGTAGTGTTCAATAATTTATCAGTTGCATATAACACCCAGTGCTCATCACATCATGTGCCCTCCTTAATGCCCATCACCCAATTACCCCATCCCCCACCCATCTCCCCTCCAGCAACCCTGTTTCCTATAATTAAGAGTCTCTCCCGTCCCCCTGCTCATGCTCTCTCACTCACTTCCTCTCTTTCAAATAAATAAATAAAATCTTTAAAAAAAAAAAAGTCTCTCACGGTGCCCTATTAGAAAGTTTTTAAAAGATTATTTTGAATTATGCCATCTATTTTGCTTTGGTTTTGTTCAATTCAGCAAATGCCTTTTTGAATACCAACCAAGTGGCTAGTTAAGGTGCTGGATGTTGTGATTTCAAACATGAAAAACATAAGCCCCTGTCTGCAAGGAATTCATAGTCGAATAAGAAGTGAAACAGACAAGTTCACTGGTAATTAGAGAAAGAAGGCTACTATACCCTAAAGTAAGGTCATCTGACCTAGTCTGGGTTGTTGTCATACAAAGAGAAACCAATCCAGGATTGAGTTCAATATTTTTTGTGCGGAAGGATAAACTGGGCAGACTTCCCCAACCTCACATCCACAGCTTCTATCAGAAAGAGACAGAATAAAAAATTTAATCAGATCCAGCAAATCCAAGGTGGCACCATCCTCCCCCTCCCTTAAGATACCAAAGAGAGGGCGCCTGGGTGGCTCAGTTGGTTAAGCAACTGCCTTCGGCTCAGGTCATGATCCCAGGGTCCTGAGATCGAGTCCCACATCGGGCTCCCAGCTCAGCGGGGAGCCTGCTTCTCCCTCTGACCCCCTCCCCTCTCATGCTGTTTCTCTCCCGCTCACTCTCTAATAAATAAATAAATAAATAAATAAATAAATAAAATTAAAAAAAAAAAAAAAAAAAGATACCAAAGAGAACATCTGTTAGCTACAAGGAAGGAAGGGCAGGAAGGGCCAAGAGATTCTCAGTCCAGTGAGTCTATGTTTCATAAGATCAAGGACAAAATACTGCTGACAGGAGAAATAGCTTTTCTTCAGTATGGGACTGTACTATATAATCTCTGGGGAAAAAATAAGGTTTATATTATAAGGGTCAGCTTACTTCAAGATGATATGGTAAAGAGAATTAGGTCAAGGTTTTCAATGGTTGAAAGACTAAGGGGGACCTATATTACCCTTATTCAGGAGACCAGATCTCACCTCTCTTCTGGATCACAAGCAATAATATGCATCCAGCTATAGTCTGTGATATTGCTCAAATTTGTAAGCTACAAGAAAATACAAATTTGCAAGATTCTCTCTATTACACCTTATCCTCTGTAGGGGATAAGCAGAGTTTTCTGAGTAAGAAGGATAGGGTTACAAGCCTGAAAAACTTGAGAAGTGGCTTCATAAGAAAAAGATCCCCTGAGACTAGTGTTAGTTCAAGGGTATCCAGTGGGAACATGCTCACCAAGGCTCATATCCAATAGAAGGAATGACTTTATTATCTGGAATTTCAGGCTTTATTCTCCCTTCACTGTGATGCATTTTGAGGTATACTTAATTCTTTACTAAGAAAACCTACACGTGTGTGCTTGAACTCCTGTGTGCTTGAGATGATGAAGGTAAATAGAGCAAGTTGGACTGTGAAGGAGATGGTGTCCAAACCTCCCATTGTCTTAAGAGGCTGGGGGAGCAGGAGCTTGAGGGGCATTAAGCTCTTTGGTTAAATTAGGGACAGGTATCATTTGAGTCATCATAGCGGCAAAGAGATCTGGGTAGACATATGATCCAGCAATTGCACTACTGGGTATTTACCCCAAAGATACAAAAGTAGGGACCCGAAAGGCTACGTGCACCCCGATGTTTATAGCAGCAATGTCCACAATAGCCAAACTGTGGAAAGAGCCAAGATGTCCATCAACAGATGAATGGATAAAGAAGATGTGGTATATATATACAATGGAATATTATGCAGCCATCAAAAGGAATAAGATCTTGCCATTTGCAACGACGTGGATGGAACTGGAGGGTATTATGCTGAGCGAAATAAGTCAAACAGAGAAAGACATGTATCATATGACCTCACTGATATGAGGAATTCTTAATCTCAGGAAACAAACTGAGGGTTGCTGGAGTGGGGGCTGGGGTGGGAGGGATGGGGTGACTGGGTGATGGGACACTGGGGAGGGTATGTGTTCTGGTAAGCGCTGTGAATTGTGCAAGACTGTTGAATCTCAGATCTGTACCTCTGAAACAAATAATGCAATATATGTTAAGAAAGAAAAAAGAAGAAGAAGAATGTAGCAGGAGGGGAAGAATGAAGGGGGGGAAATTGGAGGGGGAGAAGAACCATGAGAGACGATGGACTCTGAAAAACAAACTGAGGGTTCTAGAGGGGAGGGGGTTGGGAGGATGGGTTAGCCTGGTGATGGGTATTGAGGAGGGCACGTTCTGCATGGAGCACTGGGTGTTATGCACAAACAATGAATCATGGAACACTATATCTAAAACTAATTGTGTAATGTATGGGGATTAACATAACAATAAAAAAATTAAAAAAAAAAAAAAAAAGAGAGAGATCTGGGTAGAATGGAAAAAATCCTCAAGATGCCCAAAGCAGAAAGACCTGAAATTAAAAAGTGAGGACGTCTTGACTTACCAATGCTACATTTAAATTTATGCAAAAGTATAAAATTAATAAACACTAACAAAAATCATTTCTCACACTCCAGTCACCCAAAGTTACTGGATCCTATACTAACAAGACAGCTTATGTTGTGATGAGCAACAGATATTGTATATAAGTGTTGAATCACTAAATTCTACACCTGAAACTAATATTATACTGTATGTTAAGTGGAATTTAAATAAAAACTTTTTAAAAAGATAACCCTATCCATGAACATCCTGGGTGTGATCTCAGTAAATCAGGTCATAATCAGAAACAAACTGGGAGCTGGCCAGTTATCTGAATATATCTATTGAGCACCTTTAAGACTCAGTCCACACATCACCATCTTATGAGATCTTCCCATTTCATCCCAAGCTAGGATCTGGGGGCCAGTCTGTCTGTTCCCAAAGTATCTTATAACATTCTCAATTATAAAATACTTCACATTGCTCTGTGACTATTTTCTGGTCTGCCCTAGACTCAGGGCTTTGATCTCTTTCAGGAAATGATCTTGCTCTTCTTGTATCATCAGCATAATGGTTAATGAATCTTCTGAGGACCTTGAATGGTTTTCAGTAGGTTACCACAGGTAACAAGAATCACTGTTTTGTTCACAGTCCCTTTTCTGACTATAACAACATTCCACAGGGATGCTGCTAGTCCTTGTTACTTCTCAGGTTCCACAGCTAGTCCTAAACAAGAGCCTTCACAGCTAATCCACACAAATGTTAGTATCAGCTGTGCACCCCCCAGTGGGGATGTACCTAAGTTAACTGATCCATTTTTAGCATTTGGCAGCTCCAATGACATCTCAGCTCAGAGAGCTTAAACTGTGAGCTCCTTGAGGACAAAGATTTGCTTTTTATCTCTCCATCCCTAGACTCTAACAAATAGTGGGCATTTAATAAATGTTTGTTGGCTGAATAGCACACTTGCTAATGTTCTCACTTATTTTTAGTTACAGCTCTATATTTCTATATAACCTACTACTTCAGAAAGGTAAACTAACATACCTGTGCAGGCAGTAAGCTGCAGTGCAGGAATCAAATCTCATGCCTATGTGAGCCAGAGACCATGTTCCTACAGTTGCACCACAGTGCTCTTCATAAAACACTTAAATTAACCAGATCCTTTCATATTTCAGCACAAAGGAATAATTAGAAAAGTTGGAATTTCAGGCAAAAGACAGTTAATGAGGAAAAAACATTTGGTTACAAGACTTTCCCTGGAACTTCTCCCATAACAGCAAGTTTATTACATTCCATGGTGAGCTAACTCTATTCTGGAGATCATGATAAGTATTCTGCTTATCAATCTAATACTCATAGGAGAGAGACTGGTTCTAGTACTCCTATTTTATGGATATGGAAACTAAAGTTAAGAGAGGCAGATTGTCAAAGGCACAGGCTTTAACAGTTAATAGAACTGTGACTGAAAACCAGGTCTCTCTGGCTCTTTACAGTCTAAGTACATACCTAATTCACTTCTCTGGAATAAGTACAAAGTTTCATGTTATTATGATCTACTCCAATGATCAGTGAGAATCAATCATTAAATGAACAGATAATTTTCAATTGGTAGGAATGACAGATACACATTAAAGAGATTTAAAGTGCTAGATTTGTCCTAACTAGTAAAATCCCAATAAACTCACTAAGAACAGTAACAAATGAACTACTTAGAGTTTAAAAGGTGTCCCAGGTCAAGGGGATACAAAATGAGATTTGCATTTCAAAAATATTACTCTAAATTCTGCATGGAAAATGACTTAGAAAGGGACAAGAATGACTATAGGTAGTCCAGGTGGAAAGCCATTGCCATAATCCCAGTAAGAGTTGACAACACCCTGAACTAGGGCATTAAGTTTGGGTTTGGTATTTCAGCCTCTATATTAACAGTCCATCCCTGCCCTAACCTAGGAAATGCCTGGTAGAAGACACTATGTGCAAACAAATGGTTTCTCTTTCCAATACTGTCTTGGAAAAAAAAAAAAAAAAAAAAAAACCTGAAGGAACAGATCATTCAAGACTCTGTAGCATCTGGGTGTGTTCCAAGCTCCATTTAAAGAAGCTCCCCAAATCATCAACCCATGGCAGCACAGAAGCACTAAGAAGAAAACTTGCTGGGGAGGTCTTAAAAGGTTAAAGGAAGACAAGCAGGAGTTACCTGTGGCACAAATATGCTACACAGAGATCTAAATCTGAGAAACATGAAAAAGACTATAGACATTATAATACCAAAAAAAAAAAAAAAAAAGCAGCCCCCTGCCAATAATATGTGTGAGAAAAAAGTTAATACAACCATACACCTGGGAACAACTCAGAGTCATTGAGAATGAACCTGGACAAGTGAAAACAAATAAAGTAAATGAGCAGAAGAAAAAATAATGTATTTCTAGTTATGTTTTTCAATTAATAGCTAAGGAGCAGGAGCAATTAGTCACACTCATCTTACACCAAGCATTTTCCCCATAAAATAATGTAGGAATAGTTAAGAGGAATTCCAGTCTTAAGTTTATTTTTTTTAATTTTATTTTATTATGTTATGTTAGTCACCATACAATACATCATTAGTTTTTGATGTGGTGATCCACGACTCACTGGTTTCGTATAACACCCAGTGTCCATGCAGTAAGTGCCCTCCTTAATACCCATCACTGGGCTAACCCATCCTCCACCCCCCTCCCCTCTAAAACCCTGTTTGTTTCTCAGAGTCCATAGTCTCTCATGGTTCATCTCTCCCTCTGATTCCACCCCCCTTCATTTTTCCCTTCCTTCTCCTAATGTCCTCCATGCTATTCCTTACGTTCCACAAATAAGTGAAACCATATGATAATTGACTTTCTCTGCTTGACTTATTTCACTTAGCATAATCTCTTCCAGTCCCATCCATGTTGATGTAAAAGTTGGGTATGCATCCTTTCTGATGGTTGAGTAATATTCCATTGTATATATGGACCACATCTTCTTTATCCATTCATCTGTTGAAGGGCATCTCGGCTCTTTCCAAAGTTTGGCTATTGCGGACATTGCTGCTATGAACATTGGGGTGCATATGGCCCTTCTTTTCACTACATCTGTGTCTTTGGGGTAAATACCCAGGAGTGCAATTGCTGGGTCATAGGGTAGCTCTACTTTTAATTTTTTGAGGAACCTCCACACTGTTTTCCAAAGTGGCTGTACCAACTTGCATTCCCACCAACAGTGTAAGAGGGTTCCCCTTTCTCCACAACCTCTCCAACATTTGTTGTTTCTTTCCCTGTCCATTTTGGCCATTCTAACTGGTGTAAGGTGGTATCTCCACGTGGTTTTGATTTGAATTTCCCTGATGGCTAATGATGATGAACATTTTTTCATGTGTCTGTTAGCCATGTGTATGTCTTCTTCAGAGAAGTGTCTGTTCATCTCTTCTGCCCATTTTTGACTTGATTATTTGTTTTTTGGGTGTTGAGTTTGAGAAGTTCTTTATAGATTTTGGATACCAGCCCTTTATTGGTAGGTCATTTGCAAATATCTCATCCCATTCTGTGGGTTGCCTCTTTGTTTTGTTGACTGTTTCCTTTGCTGTGCAGAAGCTTTTTATCTTGATGAAGTCCCAAAAGTTCATTTTCCCTTTTGTTTCACTAGCTTTTGGAGATGTATCTTGAAAGAAGTTGCTGTGGCCAATCTCAAAGAGATTACTGCCTATGTTCTTCTCTAGGATTTTGGTGGATTCCTGTCTCACATTGAGGTCTTTCAACCATTTTGAGTTTATCTTTGTGTGTGGTGTTAGAGAATGGTCGAGTTTCATTCTTCTGCATGTGGCTGTCCAATTTTCCCAGCACCATTTATTGAAGAGACTCTTTTCCATTGCATATTTTTTCCTGCTTTGTTGAAGATTATTTGACCATAGAGTTGAGGGCCCATATTTGGGCTCTCTATTCTGTTCCATTGGTCTATATGTCTGTTTTTGTGCCAGTACCATGTTGTCTTGGTAATCACTGCTTTGTAATATAGCTTGAAACCAGTAACAAGATTGAAGCGGTGATCAAAAACCTCCCAAAAAACAAGAGTTCAGGACCTGATGGATTCCCTGGGGAATTCTACCAAACATTCAAAGAAGAAATAATACATATTCTCCTGAAGCTTTTTCAAAAAATAGAAACAGAAGGAAAGCTTCCAGACTCATTCTATGAGGCCAGCATTACCTTAATCCCCAAACCAGGCAAAGACCCCATCAAAAAGGAGAATTTCAGACCGATATCCCTGATGAATATGGATTCCAAAATCCTCAACAAAATCCTAGCTAACAGGATCCAACAATACATTAAAAGGATCATCCACCACGACCAAGTGGGATTTATCCCCAGGATGCAAGGGTGGTTCAACATTTGCAAATCAATCAGTGTGATAGAACACATTAATAAGAGGAGAGAGAAGAACCATATCATCCTCTCAACTGATGCAGAAAAAGCATTTGACAAAATACAGCATCCTTTTCTGATTAAAACTCTTCAGAGTATAGGGATAGAGGGAACATTCCTCAAGTTCATAAAATCCATCTATGAAAAACCCACAGCGAATATCATCCTCAATGGGAAAAAACTGAGAGCCTTTCCCTTAAGATCAGGAACACATCAAGGAGGCCCACTCTCGCCACTATTGTTCAGCATAGTACTAGAAGTCCTAGCAAAAGCAACCAGACAACAAAAATAAATAAAAGGTATTCAAATTGGCAAAGAAGAAGTCAAACTCTCTTTTCGCAGACAACATGATACTTTATGTGGAAAACCCAAAAGACTCCACCCCCAAATTACTAGAACTCATACAGCAATTCAGTAATGTGGCAGGATATAAAATCAATGCACAGAAATCAGTTGCTTTCTTATACACTAACAATGCAACTGTAGAAAGAGAAATTAGAGAAACGATTCCATTTACAATAGCACCAAAAACCGTAAGATACCTCAGAATAAACTTTACCAAAGAGGTAAAGGATCTATACTCTAGGAACTACAGAAGACTCATGAAAGAGATTGAAGAAGACACAAAAAGATGGAAAAACATTCCATGCTCATGGATTGGAAGAATAAACAGTGTTAAAATGTCTATGCTACCCAGAGCAATCTATACCTTCAATGCCATCCCGATCAAAATTCCAATGATATTTTTCAAAGTGCTGGAACAAACAATCCTAAAATTTATATGGAATCAGAAAAGACCCTGAATAGCCAAGGAAATGTTGAAAAAGAGAAACAAAGCTGGGGGCATCACGTTGCCCAATTTTAAGTTTATTTTAAATTAAACTTGAGAATTTACTAAGAACCCATTCTGTGCTCAGAAATATGGATGCAAAAATGAGTAAAATGTGGTTCTGACTCTCCAAGCACTCACAATGTAAAGAGAAAGTAGGGATATAAATTGTTAATTATGATAAAAGCAGCTATAATTTTTTCAAGCAGCTAACATATGTCGGACACTGTGCCAGGTGCATCTGTATATTACTAACTTACTTAATCCTTAAGCAAGTCTGAGAGGCAGGTATAATTATTCCCATTTTTATGATTGAGAAAGTTTAGACTCAAAGAGGTTATATATATTTCCCAACATCATACATTCAGATGATGAAGTCTCCCTAACCATGAGGCTCATATTCTTTCCATTCCATCACATAGTCTTTTCAGAGGAATAGGCTAGGGAATGAAATAGACTACAGTAGCAAGATACATAGTGATATCCTGAGAAGTCTGGGACACCAGCTATGTAGGCCAAAAAAAAGAAAAAGAAAAGAAAAAGAGTTTCAAGCTGGGTCCTACTGAGAATTGATGCCAAGTGGTCAAAAACTGAAAGAAGATGAGGCTGAGTCAGAGTGTAAGGATTGCCATAAATCAAAGCTAAAGGTCAAATTCTGCCCCAAGCAACCCTGGCACCAAGACTGATAAACAAAGAAAAAAGGGGAAGATAGTGAGAATGTAGCAGAAAGACAAACCACTGAACGTCTTCTATGTATAGATTCCTTACTTGAAAAATGGAACCACCACCTTCCAATGGGATTATTGTGGGGCTCAACCAAATTAATGAATGTAAATAAGCATCACAGTAAAGTACTGTATAAACAGTAAAAACCATTACTTTCATGAGGCACTTTGTGGTAAACAGAATTCTAAAGGTGCCCCTTCTACAATATTTCCATTCCCTGGTTATTCAATCAAACACTAATTGAGGGACTACCGTGAAGAGCTCTTACAGATGTAATTAAGCTTACCAATCAGCTGACTTTAAGATAGGGACATTATCTTGATTATTCAGGTGGGCCCAATGTAATCCCATGGGCCCTTAAAAGGAGAAAAGAAATGAGAGAGATGCCATGGAAGAAGGGAGGAGAGATGAGGAAGAGAGGGTCAAAGAAATTCAAAGTATGAGAAGTACTGGGTCTACCATTGCCAGCTTTGAAGATGGAGGAAGTGAGTCACAAGCCAAAGAATACAGGTAGCCTCTAGAAGTGCTGAACCCCTGGCCAGCAGCCAGCATGGGGACCTCACTCCTACAACTGCACGGAACTGATTCTACCAGCACTCTGAATGAGCTTGGAAGCAGATTCATCTTCAAAGCCTCCATAAAGGAGTGAAGCCATGCCAACACCTAAATTGTGGACTTGGGGAATGCTAAGCAGAGAAGAAACTGAGCCCAGTTGTGCCTGCATTTCTGACCTACAGAAACAGAATACATTTGTGTTGTTTTAAGCTGCTATTCTTTGGTAGTTTGTTATAGCAGCAATGGAAAACCAGTACACAATTGTTGATTATTATTACTTATCCACCTACTTAACTCATTATCTAGATGATGTCCTGTAATCATTTTTACCCATATTTTTCTGTTTTTATTTAAATTCAAGTTAGTTAACATATGGTGTATTATTAGTTTCAGGGGTAGAATTTAGTGATTCATCAGTTGCATAGAACACCCAGTGCTCATGACATCAAGTGCCCTCCTTAATGCCCATCACCCAGTTACTCCATCCCCCACCGACCTCCCCTCCAGCAAGCCTGTTTATTCCCTTTGTTAAGAGTGTCTTATGGTTGGGGGGTGGAGGAAGATGGCGGAGGAGTAGGAGACCTGGATCTCGTCTGGTCTCAGGAATTCAGCTGGATAGGGATCAAACCATTCTGAACACCTACAAACTCAACAGGAGATCGAAGAAAAGAATAGCAACAACTCTCTGAACAGAAAAGCGACCACTTTCTGGAAGGTAGGACGTGCGGAGAAGTGAATCCGAGGTGATATTCAGGAGGATAGACGGCGGGGGAGGGGCCTCTGTCCGCCGCTTCTGGCAAGTGATAGAACCACGGAGCACAAAATCGGAACTTTTAAGAAGTCGGCTCCGCTGAGGGATGTAGCTCCAGTGGCTAAGCGGGGGGTGGAACCCTCGGGGGTCTCAGGACCCTCGGGGTCACAGAAAGCCCAGGGGTGCCTGAGTGCGGCAGAGCTCCCAGGTACCGGAGCAGGGAAGCCGGCTGCAGAGACGGAGCCGAGGCGAGGGCACTCAGCTCAGGGTCGCCATAGGCTGTGATCCATGGCACAGTCAGGCCACTGCTCCTCCAGCAGGGACGCAACAAGTGGCGATCCAGGGAGACTCCCCTTCCTCTCCCAGGAGGAGAGGTGCAGGAGCGTGCGGCAGGGATCTGCCGGGATTGGAGACTACCCACGGGGTCGGGTGCCAGAGATAGAAAAGCTCGGTCACAGGCCGGGTGAGCGCGGAGTGTGGCTGGAGACCGGGGAGAGGGGAGTGATTGACTGCTTTTTCTCTGGGGCTCACTGAGGAGCAGGGCCCCGAGTTCTCGGCTCCTCCGGGGCAGAGATTGGGAGGCCGCCATTTTCACTCTCGGCCTCCAAAGCTGAACGGAAAGCTTGCAGGGAACAAAAGCTCCCGAGAGCAAACCCGAGCAGATTACTTAGCCCGGACAGGGCAAGGGCAGGGTGATTCCACCTCCGGCAAAGACATTTGGGAACCACAGTAACAGGCCCCTCCCCCAGAAGATCAGCAAGAACAGCCAGCCAAGACCAAGTTTACGGATCAATCAGAACGGCAGAACTACAGCGCTAGGGGAATACTGCACATAGAATCCATGGCTTTTTTACCATGATTCTTTAGTCTTTCAAAGTTAATTTTTTTTTTAACTCTCTTTTTTTTTTCTTGAATTTTTCTTTTTCCCTTTTTCAACCAACATCTTATCAATCCACTTTTTAAAAAACATTTTTATTTTTCATTTTTAGAGTCATATTCTATCCCTTCATAGTAGTTACCCGTATTTTTGGCATATATATATAAGTTGTTCTCTCTTTAAAATTTTGAGATCGTTTCTTCTAACAGATCAAAATATACCCTAAATCTCTACTGTATAGTTTTTTTCTACTCCCCTGCCTGATCACATTCTCACCCTTTTTTTTGTTTTCTTTTTTAAAATCCTTTTCTTTCTTCTTTCAAACAACTTCTTATCAATTCCTTTTATAAAATTTTTTATAATTTTAGTCTTTACAGTCATATTCCATCCGTTCATCATATCAACCCTTATTTTTGTACATATATAAGTTTTTCTTTCTTTAAAATTTTGGACGCACTTTCTTCTAACAGACCAAAATACACCCAAAATCTAGTGTGTGGCACTGTTCACTGTACCAGCCTGATCATATTTGATCATATTCTGGTTTTTCTTTGTTTTGTTCTGTTTTTGTTTGTTTTTATCATTATCATTATCTTTTTCTTTTTCTTTTTTTTTTTTTCCTTTTTCTTTTCTCTCTCTTTCCCATTCTTTTCCCCCAGCTTCAGGTCTTTTCTGATTTGTTTAGAGTATATTTTCTGGGGACATTGTTACCCTGTTAGCATTTGTTCTCTCATTCATCTATTCTCCTCTGGACAAAATGACAAGACGGAAAAAAACACCTCAACAAAAAGAACAAGACGTACTACTGACTGCCAGGGACCTACTCAGTACGGACATTAGTACGATGTCAGATCTAGAGTTCAGAATCATCACTTTAAAGATACTAGCTGGGCTTGAAAAAAGCATGGAAGTTATTAGAGAAACGCTTTCTGGAGAAATAAAAGAACTAAAATCTAACCAGTCGAAATCAAAAAAGGTATTAATGAGGTGCAATCAAATATGGGGGTGCTAACTGCTAGGACAAATGAGGCAGAAGAGAGAATCAGTGAGATAGAGGACCAAATGATGGAAAATAAAGAAGCGGAGAAAAAGAGAGATAAACAACTACTGGATCACGAGGGCAGAATTCGAGAGATAAGCGATACCATAAGACGAAACAACATTACAAGCGCCTGGGTGGTTCAGTTGGTTAAGCGACTGCCTTCGGCTCAGGTCATGATCCTGGAGTCCCTGGATCGAGTCCCGCATCGGGCTCCCTGCTCAGCGGGGAGCCTGCTTCTCCCTCTGACCCTCCCCCCTCTCATGTGCTCTCTCTCTCTCATTCTCTCTGTCTCAAATAAATAAATAAAATCTTTAAAAAAAAAAAAAAAAAGATGAAACAACATTGGAATAATTGGGATCCCAGAAGAAGAAGAAAGAGAGAGAGGGGCAGAAGGTATATTGGAGCAAATTATAGCAGAGAACTTCCCTAATTTGGGGAAGGAAATAGGCATCAAAATCCAGGAGGCACAGAGAACCCCTCTCAAAATCAATAAAAATAGGTCAACACCCCAACAGCTAATAGTAAAACTTACGAGTCTCAGAGACAAAGAGAAAATCCTGAAAGCAGCTCGGGAGAAGAGATCTGTAACCTACAGTGGTAGAAACATGAGATTGGCAACAGACCTATCCACAGAGACCTGGAAGGCCAGAAAGGACTGGCAGGATATATTCAGAGCACTAAATGAGAAAAATATGCAGCCAAGAATACTATATCCAGCTAGGCTGTCATTGAAAATAGAAGGAGAGATAAAAAGCTTCCAGGACAAACAAAAACTAAAGGAATTTGCAAACACGAAACCAGCCCTACAACAAATCTTGAAAGGGGTCCTCTAAGCAAAGAGAGAGCCTAAAAGCAACATAGACCAGAAAGGAACACAGACAATATACAGTAACAGTCACCTTATAGGCAATACAATGGCACCAAATTCCTATCTTTCAATAGTTCCCCTGAATGTAAATGGGCTAAATGACGCAATCAAAAGACACAGGCTATCAGATTGGATTAAAAAACAAGACCCATTGATATGCTGTCTGCAAGACACTCATTTTAGACCCAAAGACACACCTCAGATTGAAAGTGAGGGGGTGGAAAACCATTTACCATGCTAATGGACACCAAAAGAAAGCTGGGGTGGCAATCCTTATATCAGACAAATTAGATTTTAAACCAAAGACTGTAATAAGAGATGAGGAAGGACACTATATCCTACTTAAAGGGTCTATCCAAAAGGAAGACCTAACAATTGTAAATATCTATGCCCCTAACATGGGAGCAGCCGATTATATAAGGCAATTAATAACAAAAGCAAAGAAACACATTGACAACAATACAATAATAGTAGGAGACTTTAACAGGCCCCTCACTGAAACGGACAGATCGTCTAAGCAAAAGATCAACAAGGAAATAGAGACTTTAAATGACACACTGGACCAAATGGACTTCACAGACATATTCAGAACATTCCATCCCAAAGCAACAGAACACACATTCTTCTCTAGTGCCCATGGAACATTCTCCAGAATAGATCACATCCTAGGTCATAAATCAGGTCTCAACCGGTACCAAAAGATTGGGATCATTCCCTGCCTATTTTCAGGCCACAATGCTTTGAAACTAGGACTCAATCACAAGAGGAAAGTCGGAAAGAACTCAAATACATGGAGGCTAAAGAGCATCCTACTAAAGAATGAATGGGTCAACCAGGAAATTAAAGAAGAATTAAAAAAATTCATGGAAACCAATGAAAATGAAAACACAACTATTCAAAATCTTTGCGATGCAGCAAAGGCAGTCCTAAGAGGAAAGTATATAGCAATACAAGCCTTTCTCAAGAAACAAGAAAGGTCTCAAGTACACAACCTAACCCTACACCTAAAGGAGCTGGAGAAAGAACAGCAAATAAAGCCTAAACCCAGCAGGAGAAGAGAAATAATAAAGATCAGAGCAGAAATCAATGAAATAGAAACCAAAAGAACAGTAGAACAGATCAACGAAACTAGGAGCTGGTTCTTTGAAAGAATTAACAAGATTGATAAACCCCTGGCCAGACTTATCAAAAAGAAAACAGAAAGGACCCAAATCAACAAAATCATGAATGAAAGAGGAGAGATCACAACCAACACCAAAGAAATACAAACAATTATAAGAACATATTATGAGCAACTCTATGCCAGCAAATTAGATAATCTGGAAGAAATGGATGCATTCCTAGAGATGTATCAACTACCAAAACGGAACCAGGAAGAAAGAGAAAACCTGAACAGACCTATAACCACTAAGGAAATTGATGCAGTCATCAAAAATCTCCCAAAGAACAAAAGCCCAGGGCCAGATGGCTTCCCAGGGGAATTCTACCAAACATTTCAAGAAGAATTAATACCGATTCTTCTGAAACTGTTCCAAAAAATAGAAATGGAAGGAAAACTTCCAAATTCATTCTATGAGGCCACCATTACCTTGATCCCAAAACCAGACAAAGACCCCATCAAAAAGGAGAATTACAGACCAATATCCCTGATGAATATGGATGCAAAAATTCTCACCAAAATACTAGCCAATAGGATCCAACAGTACATTAAAAGGATTATTCATCACGACTAAGTGGGATTTATCCCTGGGCTGCAAGGTTGGTTCAACATCCGCAAATCAATCAACGTGATACAATACATTAACAAAAGAAAGAACAAGAATCATATGATCCTCTCAATAGATGCAGAAAAAGCATTTGACAAAGTACAGCATCCTTTCTTGATCAAAACTCTTCAGAGTATAGGGATAGAGGATACATACCTCAATATCATAAAAGTCATCTATGAAAAACACACAGCAAATATCATTCTCAATGGGGAAAACTGAGAGCTTTCCCCCTAAGGTCAGGAACGCGGCAGGGATGTCCACTATCACCACTGCTATTCAACATAGTATTAGAAGTCCTAGCCACAGCAATCAGACAACAAAAAGAAATAAAAGGCATCCAAATTGGCAAAGAAGAAGTCAAACTCTCACTCTTTGCAGAGGATGTGATACTTTATGTGGAAAATCCCAAAGACTCCACCCCAAAACTGCTAGAACTCATACAGGAGTTCAGTAAAGTGGCAGAATATAAAATCAATGCACAGAAATCAGTGGCATTCCTATACACCAACAACAAGACAGAAGAAAGAGAAATTCAGGAGTCAATCCCATTTACAATTGCACCCAAAACCATAAGATGCCTAGGAATAAATCTAACCAAAGAGGCAAAGGATCTGTACTCAGAAAACTATAAAATACTCATGAAAGAAATTGAGGAAGACACAAAGAAATTGAAAAACGTTCCATGCTCATGGATTGGAAGAACAAATATTGTGAAGATGTCAATGCTACCTAGAGCAATCTACACATTCAATGCAATCCCCATCAAAATACCATCCACTTTTTTCAAAGAAATGGAACAAATAATCCTAAACTTTGTATGGAACCAGAAAAGACCCGGAATAGCCAGAGGAATGTTGAAAAAGAAAAGCAAAGCTGGCAGCATCATAATTCCGGACCTCCGCCTCTATTACAAAGCTGTCATCATCAAGACAGTCTCGTACTGGCCCAAAAACAGACACATAGATCAATGGAACAGAATAGAGAGCCCAGAAATGGACCCTCAACTCTATGGTCAACTAATCTTTGACAATGCAGGAAAGAATGTCCAATGGAAAAAAGACAGTCTCTTCAACAAATGGTGTTGGGAAAATTGGACAGCCACATGCAGAAGAATGAAACTGGACCATTCCCTTACACCACACACAAAAAGAGACTCAAAATGGTTGAAAGACCTCAATGTGAGACAGGAGTCCATCAAAATCCTAAAGGAGAACACAGGCAGCAACCTCTTCGACCTCAGCCGCAGCAACTTCTTCCTAGAAACGTCACCAAAGGCAAGGGAAGCAAGGGCAAAAATGAACTATTGGGACTTCATCAAGATAAAAAGCTTTTGCACAGCAAAAGAAACAGTCAACAAAACCAAAAGACAACTGACAGAATGGGAGAAGGTATTCGCAAATGACATATCAAATAAAGGGCTAGTATCCAAAATCTATAAAGAACTTCTTAAACTCAACACCCAAAGAACAAATGATCCAATTAAGAAATGGGCAGAAGACATGAACAGACATTTTTCCAAAGAAGACATCCAAATGGCCAACAGACACATGAAAAAGTGCTCAACATCGCTTGGCATCAGGGAAATCCAAATCAAAACCTAAATGAGATATCACCTAACACCAGTCAGAATGGCTAAAATTAACAAATCAGGAAACGACAGATGTTGGTGGGGATGCAGAGAAAGGGGAACCCTCCTACACTGTTGGTGGGAATGCAAGCTGGTGCAACCACTCTGGAAAACAGTATGGAGGTTCCTCAAAAAGTTGAAAATAGAGCTACCATATGATCCAGCAATTGCACTACTGGGTATTTACCCCAAAGATACAAAAGTAGGGATCCAAAAGGGTACGTGCACCCCAATGTTTATAGCAGCAATGTCACAATAGCCAAACTGTGGAAAGAGCCAAGATGTCCATCGACAGATGAATGGATAAAGAAGAAGTGGTATATATATACCATGGAATATTATGCAGCCATCAAAAGGAATGAGATCTTGCCATTTGCAACGACGTGGATGGAACTGGAGGGTATTATGCTGAGCGAAATAAGTCAAGCAGAGAAAGACATGTATCATATGACCTCACTGATATGAGGAATTCTTAATCTCAGGAAATAAACTGAGGGTTGCTGGAGTGCTGAGGGGGTGGGAGGGATGGGGTGGCTGGGTGATAGACACTGGGGATGGTATGTGCTCTGGTAAGCTCTCTGAATTGTGCAAGACTGTTGAATCTCAGATCTGTACCTCTGAAACAAATAATGCAATATATGTTAAGAAAAAAAAAAGAAGAAGAAGAAGATAGAAGGACGGGAAGAATGAAGGGGGTAAATCGGAGGGGTAGATGAACCATGAGAGACGATGGACTCTGAAAAACAAACTGAGGGTTCTAGAGGGGAGGGGTGTGGGAGGATGGGTTAGCCTGGTGATGGGTATTGAGGAGGGCACGTTCTGCATGGAGCACTGGGTGTTATGCACAAACAATGAATCATGGAACACTACATCTAAAACTAATGATGTAATGTATGGGGATTAACATAACAATAAAAAAATTTTAAAAATAAAAGTTGAAAATAGAGCTACCATACGATGCAGCAATTGCACTACTGGGTATTTACCCCAAAAATACCCAAATGTAGTGATCCAAAGGGATACGTGCACCCCGATGTTTATAGCAGTAATGTCCACAATTGCCAAACTATGGAAAGAGCCAAGATGTCCATCGACAGATGAATGAATAAAGAAGATGTGGTATATATATACAATGGAATATTATGCAGCCATCAAAGGAAATGAAATCTCGCCATTTGCAAAGACATGGATGGAACTGGAGGGTATTATGCTGAGTGAAATAAGTCAATCAGAGAAAGACATGTATCATATGATCTCACTGATATGAGGAATTCTTAATCTCAGGAAACAAACTGAGGGTTGCTGGAGTGCTGAGGGGGTGGGAGGGATAGGGTGGCTGGGTGATAGACATTGGGGAGGGTATGTGCTATGGTGAGCGCTGTGAATTGTGTAAGACTGTTGAATCACAGACCTGTACCTCTGAAACAAATAATACATTATATGTTAAAAAAAAAAAAAAAAGAAGAAGAAGAAGAAGATAGTAGGAAGGGAAAAATGAAGGGGGGGAAATCAGAGGGGCAGGTGAACCATGAGAGACTATGGACTCTGAGAAACAAACTGAGGGTTCCTTATGGGAGGGGTGTGAGGGATGGGTTAGCCTGGTGATGGGTATTAAAGAGGGCACGTACTGAATGGAGCACTGGGTGTTATATGCAAATAATGAATCATAGAACACTACATCAAAAACTAACGATGTAATGTATGGTGATTAACATAACATAATAAAAAAAAAAGTATACTTATCTTGATGAACACTGAGTGATGTATGGAGCTGTTGAATCACTATATTGTATACCTGAAACTAATGTAACACTGTATGTTAACTGCACTGGAATTAATTAAAAAAAAAATCCACCTTTACTTAAACAAGTTTGATTAATACCCCAAATATTGTTCAACATCTATATACAGCTCTTGTGAATATCATGCTGATTCATGGAACCTTCTAGAACTATTAATACATGAAGAGAAACATTTCCTGATGGATGCTGGGCAATGCTAGAATACTAACAGATTGTTAGGCAAAATTTATTGCATTCATGTTACCTAAGAGGAGAGATTCAACAAGATATTGATTTTGCCTCCTCTCTTTATCTAAAGCTTCTGCTACTCAAATCCTCCCTGTATTCAAAAGTATCCATCTCTGACATGAATAGGCAAACCCATAAAAACTCCAAATATTCAGACACAGTTATCTTCATTCTGAAAACATAGGGCAAGAGATATGAAAAAGCATTTCCCTGGGGCCTGAATGGTGGTACTTATGTGAGTTAATATTTGGGATGTGAGTCACTATATGCCAGTGCTAAGCACCAGATTCTAAGTGAGAGAGTTATCCATATGCTCTTACATAAGTTTTATTTTGGTGTGTTTGTCGTCTACAAGGCCCAATAAAGCACAGGGCCCTGTATAGGGACACGTCTTACCCCATTATAAGGGTGATGCCCTACCTCAAGATGTGAAACCAAAGATGTTACTTCTTTTGACTATGCTTTAAATTTGTGGTCCTAATGCCACATGTATACATGCCCACACACAAACCCATACACATAAATTCACACATACACATGCATACTTCTATGCATTTTCTGAAGCCAGTAAAGGGTGCTTTCTTAAAATCAAAGTGTATTCATTGGTTTTCTCTAATTTAATCAAAGTTTGCATTGCTTTGTGGGGTCAAGATGTGGATGCTCTGTTGATCAATGAAGGCCAACTGCAATATTATTTCTAGTGCCACCACTATATAATTAGAATCACCCTAATTACAAATAGAAGTTGGAAGCACTATGTGGCTAGAAAAAAATCTTAAATTCACAATAGAAACATAAAACTTGAATAAAAGATCCATTAGAAAAATGTGCCTTCAGATTGATGATAAATGCTTCACTCATCACTTTTACTTGCCAGATTCAAATGATTACCAGATGGTTTTAGCAATTAATTTGCATTCAGCACACAAGTATTGAGCAGTTAACATGCATTTAGTGGGTTTTTCTCTGAAACTTTCTCAATAAAACAAATGTAGGCTTAAATAATCTATGCTCTGTTTTTCTTCCCAGATCATAGCTCCCAAATACCTACTCTATAAGTTAATCTTTCTCTTCATTATACTTTCCTCCTCCCCCTCCTCCTCCTCTTTCTTCTTCTCTTCCTCCTTCTTCTTTTTTTGAAATGAATGTTTGAGATGGGAGCTTCCATTCAAAATTCCTTTGTCCTGTCCTCCAGCACAGAGCGGTGAGGTATGAAAAATTATAGTATAGTATATTATACAGGATATGTCAGAGGCTATGTACACACATATTAGAAATAGTAATATTCCTTGAATATAGATATTCACATTCATACTCAAGTTCAAACAGAAAGACACAGAGCACTATGGAAAGAGCATGAACTATAGAAACAGCCTTGAGTTTGAGTTCTTCCACTTGCTAGTTATGTGACATTGAAGAGTTTAAATTCTCTGAAACTGAGGGCTTCATTGGTAAGATATGGATAATTAACATGTATATTTTAAGCTATTTTAAGGTTTAAAAAAGACAAAGGTAATAAATCACATAACCAATGCCTTACCCATGGTAAAAAAAATTAAAAAATAAATAAAAACTTTTGGTTCCTTTCCCTAACAGTTATTGAACTGCTATTGCATATCAGGTACTCTGCTACTATGTATTTCACTGAATGCATGTTTCAGACATCCTGTGTGCAGAGGATTCCAGAGGGAACCTGATGGAGGTATCCATTCTGTAGGTGGGAAATTGGTGGGGAAGGGCAGGGGGCCAGCTCAGGGTTCTTTCTGCTTGCTGCACATTGGTATATATTTGACCTCAGTTTTGAGATTTAAGTCCATAATCCAATATAGGGAACAAAATTCTCCTCCTAAATCTTGGAGAAAATCTCAGATAGACAACAGATTTGTCCTGAAATAGGAAATAGGTAAAGTGGTTAGAGTCAGGACAGAGATACCAGCTATGTGTAAATGAAGAGAGACTATTTAGACTATAAAGCCATATGGTGTCACTAACATCTTACCACTGGTCCTAGAGAGAATTTGTTTACAGTTCCTTATTGTCTCAGGGGCTGTTGTAACAAAAATACCATAGACTGGTTGGCTTATAAACAACAGTAATTCATTTCTCTTGGGTCTGGAGGCTGAGCAGTCCAGAATCAAGATTTAGGCAGATTCCCTATCTGGTGAGAATCTACTCCTGGTTCACAGATGGCCCTCTTCATATGTCATCATCATATCCTCACATGGTGGAGCTCTCTAGGGTCCCATTCATGAGCCCTTACAACTTAATCACTTCCAGAAGACCTCACCTCCTAATACCAATATATTGGGCACATATGAATTTTGGGGGGACACAAGCATTCAGACCATAGCACTGACATATAGCTAAAATTAAAAACTCAGGAAACAACAGATGTTGGTGAGGATGCAGAGAAAGGGGAACCCTCTTACATTATTGGTGGGAATGCCAACTGGTGCAGGCTCAGAAAGTTAAAAAATATATATGGAACTCTTTTAAAAATACAGAAACAATAAAAACTTAATCATATAAAAGTAGAGGCATTGATCAAAGAAAGGGTCAATGCAGAGAGGGCCATTTCCTGATCTCAGTAAGAGCAATTATTAGAGCAAGGAAGTGGAGAAAATCACATGGGCCCAGGAGGAATGATTACAAATTGGCAACAGTAGGAGTGAAGGAACAGTCTGGGCCTCACAGGAGGAACAATGCAATCTCAGCTACCATTTGAGCCACCCAGAAGCAGCAGTAGGAGCCCCAGCCAAGATTAGGAGGAGACCTTACCAGTAAGAGGACACAAAAGGCCACAAGGTGAGGGCACAAAGCCCCTCTAGATGATACTTGGAGAAAGGAAGAACTCCAGGGAGCTCACTAATAGAGACTTTACCATATCCTTGTCTCTCTCACTGATTATCTTTACCCAGTTTTTTGGCTAAGGATGAGGGGACAGCATCAGTTTCAAAAGAATACATGAATTAGGTAATGCATATATTACTAGTAGACAATTCCTATTTAACAAAATAAACATTCATTGGGTAACTACTATGTATCAAGCACCCTTCTAGGAGAAAAGGATGCAAAAATAAATATATAGACAATAAACTATGACAAAATAAAACAATGAATAAAAGTTAGCAGATAAAGAGGAAATGGGGAATAGTGGGCTTCAAGTTGCTGAATACAACTCTGGTATCTACCACACATATTTTAGAAGAATAAAATATTCACATTTCTATTCAATAATTTGTTAAACATTTTTCTTCACCTGTGAACTCCACATACATACTAAATGTTGAGACATTCCAAGGGCCTATTACCCCCACTTAATAGACAGAACTCTAGTAGCCAAGCTTATACCACTATATTGAATGATGTGGTGTGCCACCTAGATGCTTCTTCAGTACTGTAATGCTCAAGGTTCTCCAGCGAAACAGAACTGATAGATTAGATAGATATAGATGATAAAGATATAGAAGATACATAGCATTATTATAGGAATTGACTCACACTATTATAGAGACCAATAAGTCCCATAACCATTTGCCATCTGCAAGCTGGAGAACCAGGAAAGCTGATGGTGTAACTCTCTGTCCAAGTTTAAAGGCCTGAAAACCAGGAGCACTGATGTCTGAAGGCAGTAGAAGATGGAAATCCCAACTTAAGCCAAGACGACAAATTCTCCCTTCCTCCACTATTTTGTTATATTCATGCACTCAACAGATTGGATAATGTCCACCTGCATCTTATTTATTCAGTCTACAATTCAAATATCAATCTCTCCCAAAAACTCTTACAGACATACCCAGAAATAATGTTTTACCAGCTATCTGGGCATTCCTTATCCCCGTCAAGTTGACACATAAAATTAATCATCTCAAGGACTAAAGAATTCCCCCCCCAGGCGCCATAATTTCTAACAGCAGACAACTCTCAGCTGTCAGTCCTATTCAGGAAATGTCTCAGCTGAAGAATCCCCAAGGCCATGGCTCCTGTCAGGGGCAACTACATCCAATGACTGACTAAGGGTATAAAGACCTAGCCACCACTCATATCCATGCAGATGATTTAGAAGGGCCATCCCAGGTTCAGAGCTCCCATAGGGTTGGCTAAGGCCTTCAGTGAAAATACATCATAGCCCAAATTCTCTTTGCACAGTCCTGATTTTCTCTCTTCACTTCTACAAGTGTTGATCCCAAGGGTATTCTCTAACAAAGTTCTTGCTCGCTAATCTCTTCTTCCCAGAGAACCCAAACTACATCTTTGATGCAAGAGATTAGAAGACACTCTTATGGGGAATCTGACCAGATTAAAGAAAAAGACCCAAAGACAGTGATAATAAGGGCTCCCCAGTGAAACTGTTCAGGCAGATCTCTCTAAGGTAAAGCTCACAGGTGGCAAGAAAACCCACCCATGGTTGAAAAGAAGCCCTACCCAGGTGCATACAGCTCACAATTAAGTTTTTTATATCCCACTCTTAAATATAAATGGTCAACAGTGATCACCAGCTACTTGAGAAAAACATTTTCAAATGAAAAACAAAAGTCAGAACAAACATAAGTTAGCAACTTATTAAGGAAATACACTATGCATGGAGATAAAACCAGAAAAAAGAATAAATATTTGATTCTAGGAAGATGGCAGTGGAGTAGGAGGACCCTAGCCTCTCCTTGCCCCATGAATACAACAGATAACTATCAAATCATCCTAAATACCCCAGAAATCTACCTGAAAAGTGGCAGAACAAACTCCAAAACTAAAGGCAGAGAAGAAGCCACATCAAAAAAGGTAGGAATTGCAAAGATGTAATTTGGGAGAAAAACAGATCATGGCTGCTGCAGCGGGGAGGAAAAGAAGGGTGAGAGACAGACTAACACACAGGGGGTGCATGAGGGAAATGAATCCCATCAGCAATGGTCTTGGAAAGTGAGAGGGGCTGAATTTCATAACTTCTGCCAAAAAAGCTGGGCTTAAAGTCTGGAATTTTAAAGGCCAGCAGACTTGGCTGGGATAGAGCCAAGAAGGTATTACGCTGCTCTTAGAGAGACGGCAAGCAAACAAGCCACAGATGCACAGTGTAGAAGCATGATCTGATCAGTGCCTGGAGCACATAGTGGGGAGGTTATTCACTCATATCAGAGCACATCCCATAGAGACAGCATTCATGAAGAGACCCTTCCAGGGACAAAGGAACTGGCTGGCACCACTCCTGCTGCCCTGCCCCTCAGCATAAGCATAGGGCCACCTGCGGGAATCAGCACAGTGTCCACACTAACTACCTAGTTTGCTTACACCAAGCCCCACCCTGCTGTGCTCTAGTGGAACTACCCCTCTCAATCACACTTGTCTCAGTCCCAGCATGGTGGGCACACTCCCCCAAAAGACCAGCCCAAATTTCTGCCAACACCATGTCTCCTGACATGGGAGTTTTGCAGAGCTTTCATTCAGGCAGCAGTGGTGACGGGTCTCACTTCACAAACAGACAAAAGCACACCTAGTTAAAATGCACCACATTTAGGCCAGGGACCAAACACTCCCCACAACAGGCATAGAGTCTTTGCAGATAACAGCCTAAAAGATAAAGTGGCCAGGACAAAACAGCAGAGAACACAAAGCACACATCACAATGGAGATACTCCTGGAAGGCCCTGGGGAACAGAGAACACCACACAGCAGGGAACTACAGGACCTATTCTTCATAAGGCCATTACCCTGAAGAACAGGAGATATAGCTGACTTCCCCAACACACAAAAACAGACACAGAGACTTGGGCAAAATGAAAAGACAGAGAAATTCATACCAAATGAATGAACAGGTCAAGGCCATGGTCAGAGATCTAAGCAAAACAGATATGTCACACGCCAGATAGAGAATTTAGAGTAATGATCATTAGGATACTCGCTGGACTTGAGAAAAAAGTGGAAGACATGCATTAGATGCTTAACACAGAGAGAAATGAATAAATAGCAGAGATAAATGATACAATAAACAAAATGAGAAACACACTTGATGGAATGAATAGCAGGATGGAAGAAGTAGAAAAATGAATTAGTGACCTAGAAGACAGAGTAATGGAAAGTAATCAAGCTGAACAAAACAGAAAAAAAGAGAATTATGCCAAATAATGCAAACAGCTTTAGAGAACTCGGTGACTCCATCAAACATAGTAACATACATAGTACAGGAATCCCAGAAGAAGAGAGAGAAAAGAAGGCAGAAAATTTATTTGAAGAAATAATAATTGAAAACTTCCCTAATCTGGGAAAGGAAACAGATATCCAGATCCAGAAGGTACAGAGAACTATCAAAATCAACAAAAGCAGACCCACACCAAGACATATTGTAATTAAATTGGCAAAATATAGTGATAAAGAAAAAATTTTTAAAGCAGTAAGAAAAAAAGGGGAAGAAGGAGGAGAAGGAGAGGAGGAAGAGAAGGAGAGAATAACTTACATAGAAAAACAATAAGGCTATCTGGATATTTCTCAGTGGAAACTTTCCAACCCAGCAGGTAGAGGCATGATATATTCAAAGTACTGCCTGGGGAAAATCTGCAGCCAAGAATACTCTATCCAGCAAAGCTATCAATCAGAATAGGAGAGATAAAGAGTTTCCCAGACAAACAAAAACTAAAGGAGTTCATGACCACTAAACCAGCTGGGCAAGAAATTTAAAAGGAACTCTCTGAGTGAGAAAGAGACCAAAAGCAACAGTATAAAGGTAGGAAACACAAAAGGAGTAAAAATGAATATTTCTGTAAAAAATCAGTCAAGGAACTCAAAAAATAAAAGGATGTAAAATATAATAATATATATCTAAAACATGAGGAGGAGAGAAGAATGGGTTCAAACTTAACCATCAACTTAATATAGACTGCTATATGCAGAGCAGGTTATATACAAACCTAATGGTAACCATATACCAAAACCACTAATAAATATGCAAAGAATAAAAAGAAAGAAATCCAAATATATCACTAAAGAAACTCAACAAACTATGAAAAAGAGAAAGACAAGAAAAATCAGAGAAAATCTTCAGAAACAACCACAAAACAAATAACAAAATGACAATACAGTATCTATCAATTATTACTTTGAATGTAAATGGACTAGATACTCTAAAGACATAGGTTGACAGAATGGATAAAAAAGCACGACCCGTCTATGCTGCCTACAAGATACTCATTTTAGACCTAAAGACCTAAAGATTCAAAGTGAGTGAATGGAGAAATATCTATCATGCAAATGGATGCCAAAGAAAGCCAGAGAGCAAATACTTGTATTGGACAAAATAGACTTAAAACAAAAACTGTGACAAGAGACCAAGAAGGGCACTATATAATAATAGAGAAGACAGCCCAACAAGAAGATATAACAATAGTAAATACTTCTGCACCCAACATAGGAGCACTCAAACACATAAAACAATTAATAAAAAACATAAAGGGATTAATTGATAATAAAACAATAATAATAAGGGATTTTAAAACCCCACTTATATCAATAGAACATCTAAAGAGAAAATCCACAATAATGGGGAGCCTGGGAGGCTCAGTCAGTTAAGCATCTGCCTTCAGCTCTGGTCATGATCCCAGAGTCCTGGATCGAGCCCAATGTCAGGCTCCCTGCTTAGTGGGGAGTCTACTTCTCCTTCTCCCTCTGCCCCTCCTCCTGCTTGTGCTCTCTCTTTCTCTCAAATAAATAAATAAAATCTTTAAGGAAAAGAAAAGAAAAGAAAATCAACAATGATTTTGGAAACAATGGCTTTGAATGATACACTGGACCAGATGGATTTAACATATATATTCAGCCTCAACATATTCAAGATGATAGAAGTCATAGCATACATACTTTCTGACCATAATGCTATGAAACCAGAAGTCAAACATAAGAAAAAATCTGGAAAGACCACAAATACATGAAAGTTAAATAATATGCTACTAAACAATAAATTGGTCAACCAGTAAATCAAAGAAATTAAAAAGTATACAGAAACAAATGAAAATTAAAACACAACAATCCAAAACCTTTAAGATACAGCAAAAGCAGTTCTAAGAGGGAAGTTTATAGAATACAGGCCTACTTCAAGAAGCAAGAAAAACTTCAAATAAACAACCAAAACTTACACCTAAAGGAACTAGAAAAAGATGAACAAACAAAACCCAAAACCAGCAGAAGAAAGTAAATAATAAAGATTAGAGAACAAATAATTTAAAAACTAAAAAACAGTAGAAGAGATCAATGAAACCAGGAACTAGTTCTTTGAAAAAAATCAATAAAATTGTTAAACCTCTAGCCAGATTTATCAAGAAAAAAAAAGAGAAAGGACTCATATAAATAAAATCATAAATTAGAGAGGAGAAATAACAACCAACACCATAGAAATACAAACAATTCCAAGAGAATATTATGAAAAACTATATGCCAACAAACTGGTCAACCTAGAAAAAAATGGATAAATTCCTAGAAATATATAAACTACCAAAACAGAAACAGGAAGAAATAGAAAATTTGAATATACCAAAAACCAGCAAAGAAATTCAATCAGTAGTCAAAAAACTCCCAACAATCAAAAGTCCAGGACCAGGTGCCCTCACAGGCGAATTCTACCAAAAATTTCAAAAAAAGTTAATAGCAATTCTTCTCAAACTATTCCAAAAAATAGAAGAGGAAGGAAAGCTTCCAAATTAATTCTATAATGCCAGCATTACCTTGATACCACAATCAGATATAGATACCACTAAAAAAGAGAATTATAGGCCAATATCCCTGATTAATATAGATGCAAAAAACCTCAACAAAATATTCACAAATCGAATCTAACAATATATGTAAAAAGTCATTCGCCACAATCAAATGGGATTTATTCCTGGTTTGCAAGGGTGGTTCAATATTTACAAATCAATCAGTGTGATACATCACATCAATAAGAGAAAGGATAAGAACAATATACTCATTTCAATAGAACTAGAAAAAGCATCTGACAAAGTACAACATCCACTCATGATAAAAACCCTCAACAAAATAGGTGTAGAGGGAATATAACTTCAGCACTGTGAAAAATCTATAGCTAACATCACCTGAAATGGGGTAAAACTGAAAGCTTTTCCCCTAAGGTCAGGAATAAGACAAGGAGGTCCCATCTCACCACTTTTATTCAACATATTACTGGAAGTCCTAGCCAGAGCAATCAGGCAACAAAAACAAAAGGCAGCCAAATTAGTAAGGAAGAAGTAAAACACTATTTGCACATGACATGATACTACAAAAAACCCATAAGACTCCACCAAAAAACTCCTAGAGCTGATAAATTCAGTAAAGTCTCAAAAAACAAAAATCAAGGTACAACAATCTGTTGCATTTCTAGTCACCACTAATGAAGCAGCAGAAAGAGATATTAAGGAAACAATCCCATTTACAAATGCACCAAAAATAATAACATACCCAGGAATAAATCTAACCAAAGAGGTGAAAGACCTATACTCTGAAAGTTATAAAACACTGATGAAAGAAATTGAAGATAACACAAAGAAACGGAAAAACAGGAGGGGAGGAGCAAGATGGCAGAGGAATAGGAGACCTAAATTTCGTTTGGTCCCAGGAATTCACCTAGATAGGGATCAAACCATTCAGAACACCTATGAACTCAACAGGAGATCGAAGAAAAGAATAGCAGCAACTCTCCGAACAGAAAAGCGACCACTTTCTGGAAGGTAGGATGTGTGGAGAAGTGAATCCAAGGCGATATTCGGGAAGATAGACGGTGGCAGGAGGGAGCCTCCATCAGCTGCTTCCGGCAACTGATAGAGCAACAGAGCACAAAACTGGAAGTATTAGAAGTCTGTTCTGCTGAGGGACATCCCTCCAGTGGCTATGCTGGGGGTGGAACCCTCGCTGGGACAGTGTGGTCTCAGGACCCTCAGGGTCACAGAAAGACCGGGGATGCCTGAGGGCAGCAGAACTCTCAGGTATCGAAGCGGGGAAGTTGGCTGCAGAGACAGAGCCGAGGAGTGGGCTCTCAGCTCAGGGTTGCCATAAACTGTGATCCGCAGCATGAATGAAAGAGGAGAGATCACAACCAACACCAAAGAAATACAAACAATTATAAGAACATATTATGAGCAACTCTATGCCAGCAAATTAGATAATCTGGAAGAAATGGATGCATTCCTAGAGATGTATCAACTACCAAAACGGAACCAGGAAGAAAGAGAAAACCTGAACAGACCTATAGCCACTAAGGAAATTGAAGCAGTCATCAAAAATCTCCCAACAAACAAAAGCCCAGGGCCAGATGGCTTCCCAGGGGAATTCTACCAAACATTTAAAGAAGAATTCACACCTATTCTTCTGAAACTGTTCCAAAAAATAGAAATGGAAGGAAAACTTCCTAACCCGTTTTAGGAGGCCACCATTACCTTGATCCCAAAACCAGACAAAGACCCCATCAAAAAGGAGAATTACAGACCAATATCCTTGATGAACATGGATGCAAAAATTCTCACCAAAATACTAGCCAATAGGATCCAACAGTACATTAAAAGGATTATTCACCACGACCAAGTGGGATTTATCCCTCGGCTGCAATGTGGTTCAACATCCACAAATCAATCAATGTGATACAATACATTAATAGAAGAAAGAACAAGAACCATATGATCCTCTCGATAGATGCAGAAAAAGCATTAGACCAAGTACAGCATCCTTTCTTGATCAAAACTATTCAGAATACAGGAATAGAGGGTACATACCTCAACATCATAAAAGCCATCTATGAAAAATCCACAGCAAATATCATTCTCAATGGGGAAAAACTGAGAGCTTTCCCCCTAAGGTCAGGAATATGGTAGGGATGTCCACCATCACCACTGCTATTCAACATAGTATTAGAAGTCCTAGCCACAGCAATCAGACAACAAAAAGAAATAAAAGACATCCGAATCGGCAAAGAAGAAGTCAAACTCTCACTCTTTGCAAATGCTATGATACTTTACATGGAAAACCCAAAAGACTCCACCCCAAAACTGCTAGAACTCATACAGGAATTCAGTAAAGTGGCAGGATAGAAAATCAATGCACAGAAATCAGTGGCATTCCTATACACCAACAACAAGACAGAAGAAAGAGAAATCAAAGAGTCGATCCCATTTATAATTGCACCCAAATCCATAAGATACCTAGGAATAAATCTAACCAAAGAGGCAAAGAATCTGTACTCAGAAAACTATAAAATACCCATGAAAGAAATTGAGGAAGACACAAAGAAATGGAAAAATGTTCCATGCTCGGGGCACCTGGGTGGCTCAGATGGTTAAGCGTCTGCCTTCGGCTCAGGTCATGATCCCAGGGTCCTGGGATCGAGCCCCGCATCGGGCTCCCTGCTCAGCGGGGGGCCTGCTTCTCCCCTTCCCTCTACTTCTCCCCCTGCTCATATTCTCTCTCTCTCTGTATCTCTGTATCTTGAATGAATAAAAAAAAAAACTTTAAAAAAAAAAAAATGTTCCATGCTCATGGATTGGAAGAACAAATATTGTGAAGACGTCAGTGCTACCTAGAGCAATCTACACATTCAATGCAATCCCTATCAAAATACCATCCACTTTTTTCAAAGAAATGGAACAAATAATCTTCAAATTTGTATGGAACCAGAAAAGACCCCGAATAGCCAGAGCAATGTTGAAAAAGAAAAGCAAAGCTGGCGGCATCACAATTCCAGACTTCAGGCTCTATTACAAAGCTGTCATCATCAACACAGTATGGTACTGGCACAAAACAGACACATAGATCAATGGAACAGAACAGAGAGCCCAGAAATGGACCCTCAGCTCTATGGTCAACTAACCTTCGACAAAGCAGGAAAGAATGTCCAATGGAAAAAAGACAGTCTCTTCAACAAATGGTGTTGGGAAAATTGGACAGCCACATGCAGAAGAATGAAACTGGACCATTCCCTTACACCACACACAAAAAGAGACTCCAAATGGTTGAAAGACCTCAATGTGAGACAGGAGTCCATCAAAATCCTAAAGGAGAACACACGCAGCAACCTCTTCGACTTCAGCCACAGCAACTTCTTCCTAGAAACGTCACCAAAGGCAAAGGAAGCAAGGGCAAAAATGAACTATTGGGACTTCATCAAGATAAAAAGCTTTTGCAGAGCAAAAGAAACAGTCAACAAAACCAAAAGACAACCGACAGAATGGCAGAAGATATTTGCAAATGACATATCAGATAAAGGGCTAGTATCCAAAATCTATAAAGAATTTATCAAACTCAACACCCAAAGAACAAATGATCCAGTCAAGAAAAGGGCAGAAGACATGAACAGACATTTCTGCTAAGAAGACATCCAAATGGCCAACAGACACATGAAGAAGTGCTCAACCTCGCTTGGCATCAGGGAAATCCAAATCAAAACCTCAATGAGATATCACCTCACACCAGTCAGAATGGCTAAAATTAACAAGTCAGGAAATGACAGATGTTGGCGGGGATGCGGAGTAAGGGGAACCCTCCTACACTGTTGGTGGGAATGCAAGCTGGTGCAGCAACTGTGGAAAATAGTATGGAGGTTCCTCAAAAAGTTGAAAATAGAGCTATCATATGATCCAGCAATTGCACTACTGGGTATTTACCCCAAAGATACAAATGTAGGGTTCCAAAGGGGTATGTGCACCCCGATGTTTATAGCAGCAATGTCACAATACCAAACTGTGGAAAGAGCCAAGATGTCCATCAACAGATGAATGGATAAAGAAGAAGTGGTATACATATACAATGGAATATTATGCAGCCATCAAAAGGAATGAAATCTTGCCATTTGCAACGGACCTGGATGGAACTGGAGGGTATCATGCTGAGTGAAATAACTCAGTCAGAGAAAGACATGTATCATATGACCTCACTGATATGAGGAATTCTTAATCTCAGGAAACAAACTGAGGGTTGCTGGAGTGGTGGGGGGTGGGAGGGATGGAGTGGCTGGGTGATAGACTTTGGGAAGGGTGTGTGTAATAGTGAGTGCTGTGAATTGTGTAAGACTGTTGAATCACAGACCTGCACCTCTGAAACAAATAATACATTATATGTTAAAAAAAAAGAAGAAGAAGAAGAAGAAAAAGAAGATAGCAGAAGGGGAAGAATGAAGGGGGGGAAATCGGAGGGGGAGACGAACCATGAGAGACTAGGGACTCTGAGAAACAAACTGAGGGTTCTAGAGGCGAGGGAGGTGGGGGATGGTTTAGCTTGGTGATGGGTATTAAAGAGGGCCGTACTGAATGGAGCACTGGGTGTTATACACAAACAATGAATCATGGAACACTACATCAAAAACTAATGATGTAATGTATGGTGATTAACATAACATAACAAAAAAATAATGGAAAAACATTGCATGCTCATGGATTAGGAGAACAAATATTGTTAAGATGTCCATACTACCCAAAGCAATCTACACATTAATGCAGTCCCTATCAAAATACCACCAGCATTTTTCATAGAACTACAATAAAGAATTCTAAAATTTATATGGAACCACAAAAGACCCCAAATAGCCAAAGTAATCTTGAAAAAGTAAAGCAAAGCTGGAGGCATCACAATTCTGGACTTCAAGTTATATTACAAAGCTCTAGTAATCAAAACATTATGGCACAAAATAGACACATAGATCAATGGAACAGAGTAGAAAACCCAGAAATGAACCCACAACTTAATCTTCAACAAAGCAGGGAAGAATATCCAGTGGGAAAAAGACAGTCTCTTCCAACAAATGGTGTTGGGAAAACTGGACAGCAACATGCAAAAGAAAGAAACCGGACCACTTTTTTTCACCATATACAAAAATAAATTCAAAATGGTTAAAGACCTAATGTGAAACCTGAAACCATGAAAATCCTACAGGAAAACACAGGCAATTACTTCTTTGGCATTCACTGAAGCAACTTTTTTCCAGATATGTCTCCTGAGACAAGGGAAACAAAAGCAAAAATAAACTATTGGGACAACATCAAAATAAAAAATTTCTGCACAACAAAGGAAATGATCAACAAAACTAAAAGGCAACCTACTGAACGGGAGAAGATATTTGCAAATGACATATCCAGTAAAGGGTTAGTATACAAAAGATATGAAGGACTAATAAAACCCAACACCCAAAAAACTATTAATCCATTTTAAAAATGGGAAGAAGACATGAACAGACATTTCTCCGAAGAAGGCATACAGATACCAACAGACACATGAAAAGATGTTCATCATCACTGATCATCAGGGAAATGCAAATCAAAACTATAATGAAATATCACCTCACATCTGTCAGAATGGCTAAAATCAACAACACAAGAAACAAGTGTTGGCAAGGATCGGGGTGGGAAGGAACCCTCTTGCACTGTTAGTGGGAATGCAAACTGGTGCAGCCACTCTGGAAAACAGTGCGGGGGTTCCTCAAAAAATTAAAAATAGAACTGTCCTATGATCCAGCAATCACACTACTGGGCATTTACCCAAAGAATACAAAATCACTAATTCAAAGGGATACATGCACCCCTATATTTATAGCAGCATTATTTACAATAGCCAAGATATGGAAGCAGCCCAAGTGTCCATCAATTGATGAATGGATAAAGAAGTGATATATATGTGTATACACAAATATATAAAATGGAATATTATTAAGCCATAAAAATGAATGAAATCTTGCCATTTGCAATGACATGGTTGGAGCTAGAGACTATAATGCTAAGCAAAATAAGTCAGTCAGAAAAAGACAAATACCATATGATTTCACTCATATGTGGAATTTAAGCAACAAAACAAACAAGCAAAAGAAGGAAAAAAAGAGAGCAAGAGAGAGTGATGGAGAGATACAAATCAAGAAACAGACCCTAGGGCGCCTGGGTGGCTCAGTTGGTTAAGCGACTGCCTTCGGCTCAGGTCATGATCCTGGAGTCCCTGGATCGAGTCCCGCATTGGGCTCCCTGCTCAGCAAGGAGCCTGCTTCTCCCGCTGACCCTCCCCCATCTCATGTGCTCTCTCTCTCTCATTCTCTCTGTCTCAAATAAATAAATAAAATCTTTAAAAAAAAAAAAAAGAAAGAAACAGACCCTAAGTTATGGAGAACTGATGGTTACCAGAGGGGAGATGGGTGGGGAGGACGGGCAAAATACTTGATGGGAATTAATGAGTGTAGTTTTCGTGATGAGCACCAGGTGTCATATGGAAGTATTGAATCACTATATTGTACACCTGAAATTAATATAATACTGTATTTAACTGGAATTTTAAAAAGGAAAAAAATTAAAATCTCTCCTTCAACTGATCACAAAAAAATTAAACATTCCTGCATTATAATAGAATACTAGAAATACAACCAGTGACAAGCTAGGGAAAAAAAATATTTTTTAAGAAATAAGAGAAGGCACTGCAGTCATAAAACAAAAATAAAAGTTTATTAAAAATAAAAAAAACAGGGCACCTGGGTGGCTCAGTCGGCTAAGCATCTGCCTTCAGCTTGGGTCATGATTCCGGAGTCCCAGGATCAAGTCCCACATCAGGCTCCCTGCTCACCAGGAAGTCTGCTTCTCCCTCTGACCCTCCACCATCTCATTCTCTCTTCCTCAAATAAAGTCTTTAAGAATACAAATAAATAAAAAATAAATAAATAATAAATAGAAACATTCAGAGGACATAACAGAAATTTCAAAATATGATAATCAGAATGAAAAATTCAATAGAGGTTTGAACACAAAGTTGAGAAATTATCCCAGAAAGTAGAATAAAAAGAACAAGAATGGAGAAGAAAATAGATATGAAATTAAAACACTAGTTCCATTTTTTGACATCCAAATATTAGGAATTTCAAAAAGAATGTACAAAGGAAATAAAAGAAATCATCTTAAAAATAAATTGGGATTTTTTTCCAGGAAAATTGGAGTTTTCATATTTCTAAGGATTTACTGAGCACCCAGAATGATGGATAAAATAGAACTATACCAAAGAATGTCAAGAAAAAATGTCAGAGCTACAGGAATAAAGATCCTAAAAGATCTATACAAGTTCCATACAAGAAGATCCTCAAGGGTCCATCGAGGTTTCATACAAAAGGGAATCAGAATGGCATTGAACCTCTCAATGAAAAGTTGAACAGAAAAATGCCCTCAAAAGTAAAAGGGAAATGTATTTCCAACTGAGAATTCTATACCCAACCAAGCTATCAATTAAGTGTAAGAGCAGAGTAAAAATATTATTTGACATGCAGTGTTTCAAAATATTTACTGCCAATTCACCCTTCCTTATGAAGTTTTAGGAGGATATGTAAGGTGGGTTTTTTTAAGATTTTTTATTTATTTATTTGAGAGAAGAAAAAGAGAGAGAGAAAGGGCTTGAGTCGGGGGAGGGGGAAAGGGAGAAGGAGACTCCCCACTGAGCAGAGAGCCCAGTGCAGGGCTTGATCCCAGGACCCCAAGATCATGACCTGAGCCTAAGGCAGACGGTTAGCCAGCCCCACATCGGGCTCCCTGCTCTGTGGGAAGCCTGCTTCTCCCTCTCCCACTCCCCCTGCTTGTGTTCCCTCTCTCGCTATCTCTCTCTGTGTGTCACATAAAATCTTTAAAAAAAAAAAAAAAAAAAAAAGGCAGACGGTTAGCCAACTGAGCCACCCAGGCACCCTTGTAAGTTTTAAATAATAAAAGAACAAGAAACAGAATCACAGAAATAAGGAATTCCTCATTAGGGAGAGGATGATGGAAGGAGATACCAGGATGACAACTCACAACAAGCATAGACTTCAGAAGATGCTGAGCTACACTTCTTCAAAAGAATAAAATTAATAAAATACCTGATCTTTTTTAATGTGTTGAGAGGATATTGGCTCAACTTGGGGTGAGTTAAGAGATAAATTAGTTGTAAGTACCTAGAAAATGAAGCAAATAAAAATCAAAACCTTTTTTAACTACACAGAAAACAATCAGCTGAGCAGGGAAAAAAAAAGTTTGTTTCTCAACTTTGAATAGAATTAACATAGTCATAATAATATAAACTCTGAGTATTTAGATAGCTAAAACTATGATGTATTTTGAGAAATTGGGGGATGGTAAATGTGTGTGTATGTGTATGATGGGGCCAGGTGGGGGATGAGAAGTACAAATGAGTTAAATTTCTGTTTTCCATACTGGGAAGTTGATAAATGCCTAAAACTTAAATATCAAAGAGTAGCAATATAGGCATATGATTTAGAAAATTGGAGGTAAATATCTCAAATCAACCAAAAATATTAAAAGTGATTATTTCTCTAAGGTGGAAAATGAGGGTAGAATACAGATCTGAGGACAGCTCTTCTTTTTACAAAAGCATTGTAGAATGAATTGACCCTTTATATCATGAGCATATATAACTTCATAAAAATAAAAGCTATTTGAAAACCTTTAATGATTCTCCATTTCTCTTAAATTACAGTCTAAATACATGAAAATTACTTTGAAAATCCTTTCTAATCTGGACGCTAATAGGCTCCTTAGTTTTTTATCTTTCTCCACCCTCACATTCTATGTTCCAACTAAACTAAGTGACTTGCAGCTCTTTTCAGATGAAGAAATGGTTTGTAGGCCTTGAAAGGACCTTTGCTTTTATTCTTTAGTCAAAGACTGGGAGTTACTGAAGGGTTTTAGACAGAGTGGTGTATCAGTGTGGAGAACAGATCAAAAGGAGGCCAGTCTATAAACCCAGAAATCACTTAGAAGGCTGTTGCCATGGCAGTGAATGGAAGGAACAGAAACTGAACAATGAGGGGTCCAGAAATCTAAATTTTGTTCACTACTAATTTGCTGTACAACCTTAAGAAATTCATTTAACTCCTCTAATTCCTGGGTCCTGGTATGCAATATACAAATGTAAGATGATTTTCACTGAAACCTGGTCTTTTTTCAGGGTCACCATCTCAGGGGACATCACCATAAAACACCCAACAGTCAGAAATCTGTGACTCATTTTTGACATCCCCCTTCTCCACATCCTATCAATCACCAAGCCCTTTAGATTTAACCACTGACATTTCTTGCGTTTATTTCTCTCCATCTCCATTAGTATGACCCTAATTCAAGCCACTTTAACCTCACAGTTGAACTTAACAACCAGTTTCTTATATCCACCTCTGCCCTCCTCCAAACTATTGTCCACAGTGTATCTGGAGTGATTTTCAAAAGGCAAACCTGACACCATTACCATCCCCTGACACCTGGCTTCCTTTTGCTCTTAAGATAAAGATCAACATCCCAAACTTGGACTTCCATTCATGCATATTCTGACTCCTGGAAAACTCTCTGGATACATGATATACCATTCTCCTCTATTCTCCAACTACAGTAGTCTTCAAAAATGACATGCTTCTTCCCATGGCACCTTTGCATATACCGGTTCCTCTGCTTAGAATGCTCTTCTTCTCCCTCTTCCCCACTCCCCTTGCTAATTCTTAATCATCCTTTAAATCTCAGCTAATTCATCATTTCTATTAGAAAGGACTCTTTGATCTATTCCAAGCTGGGTTAGCTCTCATTATTCACTTTTAGAATACCCTAGAAATTTTTGTTATAGCATTTGCCACCATTATGAATAAATCATTATTTTTTTGTGTAATTAGCTATTTAATAACTAGCTCCTAAATGAAAATATAAGTGTCTCAAGGCAGAAATAATATATTTTACTTAACACTATAAATACATGCCTAGAAAAAATAAATATTTGTTATAGGGATAAATGAACTAATTAAGTAAGCAAGTAGAAATATGGAATTTTCTGTTCTCTTCACCCAATTTTTTTTTTTTTTACTTTACATCACTTCCTTGTAGATAAAGGGTCTTTTACTATAATAATACAACAAAGCTAGCTACAAAAAGATGCCAACATTACCAACTAAAAGGTCATATTTGTCATAGAGACTCTGGACTCTGAAAAAAAGGAGAAAAAATGTGAAGATCCAAGCCAGACCAATTGGTTTTCCTGACATCGGACAAAAGAGATGAATAGTTTTAGAAGTGTAAACAAAGACAAAATACGTGTGTGTATATAGATAGATGGATGATAGATAGATGATATAGATAGAAAGATAGATAGATAGATAGATAACCTATAAAAAAGAGATCTCCAAGAAACCATGAGAGGTTGGAAAATGACTCAAAAAGGAACAATAAAAAAATATTTAGTGCCATGCTCTGGATTGAGAGTAAATATATGGAGACCTACAAATAAGATAGGATACCTTGGGGCAGAGCAAGATGGCAGAGGAGTAGGAGACCTGGATTTCGTCTGGTCTCAAGAATTCAGCTGGATAGGGATCAAACCATTCTGAACACCTACAAACTCAACAGGAGATCGAAGAAAAGAATAGCAGTAACTCTCTGAACAGAAAAGCGACGACTTTCTGGAAGGTAGGATGTGCGGAGAAGTGAATCCGAGGCGATATTCGGGAGGACAGATGGCAGGGGAGGGGCCTCCGTCAGCCGCTTCTGGCAAGTGATAGAGCCGCGGAGCACAAAATCGGAACTTTTAGAAGTCGGCTCCGCTGAGGGACGTAGCTCCAGTGGCTAAGCAGGGGGTGGAACCCTCGCAGGACAGTGTGGTCTCAGGACCCTCGGGGTCACAGAAAGACTGGGGGTGCCTGAGTACGGCAGAGCTCCCAGGTATCCGAGCGGGGAAGCTCGCTGCAGAGATGGAGCCGAGGCACGGGCTTTCAGCTCGGGGTTGTCACAAACTGTGATCTGGGGCACAGTCGGGCCACTGCTCCTCCAGCAAGGACACAACAAGCGGCAGATCCGGGGAGACTCCCCTTCCTCTCCTGGGAAGAGTGGCATGGGAGCGCACTGCAGGGATCTGCTGGGTTTGGAGACTCCACACCAAGTCGGGTGCCAGAGATAGAAATGCTCGGTCACAGGCTGGGTGAGCGCGGAGTGTGGCCGGAGACCGGGGAGACGGGAGTGACTGACTGCTTTTCCCTGGGGGCGCACTGAGGAGCGGGGCCCTGAGTTCTCGGCTCCTCCAGGGCAGACATTGGGAGGCCGCCATTTCACTCTTGGCCTCCAAAGCTGTATGGAAAGCTTGCAGGGAACAAAAGCTCCCAAAAGCAAACCCGAGCAGATTACTTAGCCCGGACCGGCAAGGGCAGGGCAATTCCGCCTCCAGTAAAGACATTTGGGAACCACGGCAACAGGCCCCTTCCCCAGAAGATCAGCGAGAACAGCCAGCCAAGACCAAGTTTACCCATCAATGAGAACGGCAGAACTCCAGTGCTAGGGGAATACTGCACATAGAATCTATGGCTTTTGTTACCATGATTCTTTAGTCTTTCAAAGTTAATTTTTTTTTTAACTGTCTTTTGTTTTGTTTTGTTTTTTTGAATTTTTCTTTTTCCCTTTTTCAACCAACATCTTATCAATCCCCTTTTTAAGAAACATTTTTATTTTTCATTTTTAGAGTCATATTCTATCCCTTCATAGTAGTTACCTGTATTTTTGGCATATATATATAAGTTGTTCTCTCTTTAAAATTTTGAGATAGTTTCTTCTAACAGATCAAAATATACCCTAAATCTCTAGTGTATGGTTTTTTTCTACTCCCCTGCCTGATCACATTCCCTCCCTTTTTTTTCTTTTTTTTTTAAATCCTCTTCTTCCTTTTTTCAAACAACTTATCAATTCCTTTTATAAAATTTTTTATAATTTTCATCTTCACAGTCATATTCCATCCCTTCATCATATCAACCCTTATTTTTGTACATATATAAGTTTTTCTTTCTTTAAAACTTTGGGAGGCACTTTCTTCTAACACACCAAAATACACCCAAAATCTAGTGTGTGGCACTGATCTATGCACCAGCCTGATCATATTTGATCATATTCTGGTTTTTCTTTGTTTTGTTCTGTTTTTGTTTGTTTTTATGTTTATCTTTTTCTTTTTCTTTTTTTTTTCCTTTTCTTTTTTCTCTCTTTCCCTTTCTTTTCCCCCTGCTTCAGGTCTTTTCTGATTTTTTTAGAGTATATTTTCTTGGGACATTGTTACCCTGTTAGCATTTTGTTCTCTCATTCATCTATTCTCCTCTGGACAAAATGACAAGACGGAAAAAATCACCTCAACAAAAAGAACAAGAGATAGTACCGACTGCTAGGGACCTACTCAATATGGACATTAGTATGATGTCAGATTTAGAGTTCAGAATCATCACTTTAAAGATACTAGCTGGGCTTGAAAAAAGCATGGAAGTTATTAGAGAAACGCTTTCTGGAGAAATAAAAGAACTAAAATCTAACCAAGTAGAAATCAAAAAGGCTATTAATGAGGTACAATCAAATATGGGGGCACTAACTGCTAGGATAAATGAGGCAGAAGAAAAAATCAGTGATACAGAAGACAAAATGATGGAAAATAAAGAAGCTGAGAAAAAGGGAGATAAACAACTACTGGATCACGAGGGCAGAATTCAAGAGATAAGCGATACCATAAGACGAAACAACATTGGAATAATTGGGATCCCAGAAGAAGAAGAAAGAGAGAGAGGGACAGAAGGTATATTGGAGCAAATTATAGCAGAGAACTTCCCTAATTTGGGGAAGGAAACAGGCATCAAAATCCAGGAGGCACAGAGAACCCCTCTCAAAATCAATAAAAATAGGTCAACACCCCGACAGCTAATAGTAAAACTTATGAGTCTCAGAGACAAAGAGAAAATCCTGAAAGCAGCTCGGGAGAAGAGATCTGTAACCTACAGTGGTAGAAACATGAGATTGGCAACAGACCTATCCACAGAGACCTGGAAGGCCAGAAAGGACTGGCAGGATATATTCAGAGCACTAAATGAGAAAAATATGCAGCCAAGAATACTATGTCCAGCTAGGCTGTCATTGAAAATAGGAGGAGAGATAAAAAGCTTCCAGGACAAACAAAAACTAAAGGAATTTGCAAACATGAAACCAGCCCTACAAGGAATACTGAAAGGGGTCCTCTAAGCAAAGAGAGAGCTAAAAGCAAAATAGACCAGAAAGGAACACAGACAATATACAGTAACAGTCACCTTATAGGCAATACAATGGCACTAAATTCCTATCTTTCAATAGTTACCCTGAACGTAAATGGGCTACATGCCCCAATCAAAAGACACAGGCTATCAGATTGGATTAAAAAACAAGACCCATCCGCCTGGGTGGCTCAGTTGGTTAAGCGACTGACTTCGGCTCAGGTCATGATCCTGGAGTCCCAGGATCGAGTCCCACATCGGGCTCCCTGCTCAGCGGGGAGTCTGCTTCTCCCTCTGACCCTCTTCCCTCTCGTGCTCTCTGTCTCTCATTCTCTCTCTCAAATAAATAAATAAAATAAAATCTTTAAAAAAAAAAAAAAAAAACCAAACAAAAAAAACAAGACCCATCGATATGCTGTCTGCAAGACACTCATTTTAGACCCAAAGACACCCCCAGATTGAAAGTGAGAGGGTGGAAAACCATTTGCCATGCTAATGGACACCAAAAGAAAGCTGGGGTGGCAATCCTTATATCAGACAAATTAGATTTTAAACCAAAGACTGTAATAAGAGATGAGGAAGGACACTATATCTTACTGAAAGGGTCTATCCAACAAGAAAATCTAACACTTGTAAATATCTATGCCCCTAACATGGGAGCAGCCAATTATATAAGGCAATTAATAACAACAGCAAAGAAACACATTGACAAAAATACAAAAATAGTGGGGAACTTTAACACCCCCCTCACTGAAATGGACAGATCATCTAAGCAAAAGATCAACAAGGAAATAAAGACTTTAAATGACACACTGGACCAAATAGACTTCACAGACATATTCAGAACATTCCATCCCAAAGCAACGGAATACACATTCTTCTCTAGTGTTCATGGAACATTCTCCAGAATCGATCACATCCTAGGTCATAAATCAGGTCTCAACCGGTACCAAAAGACTGGGATCATTCCCTGCCTATTTTCAGACCACAATGCTTTGAAACTAGAACTCAATCACAAGAGGAAAGTCAGAAAGAACTCAAATACATGGAGGCTAAAGAGCGTCCTACTAAAGAATGAATGGGTCCACCAGGAAATTAAAGAAGAATTAAAAAAATTCATGGAAACCAATGAAAATGAAAACACAACTGTTCAAAATCTTTGGGATGCAGCAAAGGCAGTCCTAAGAGGAAAGTATATAGCAATACAAGCCTTTCTCAAGAAACAAGAAAGGTCTCAAATACACAACCTAACCCTACACCTAAAGGAGCTGGAGAAAGAACAGCAAATAAAGCCTAAACCCAGCAGGAGAAGAGAAATAATAAAGATCAGAGCAGAAATCAATGAAATAGAAACCAAAAGAACAGTAGAACAGATCAACGAAACTAGGAGCTGGTTCTTTGAAAGAATTAACAAGATTGATAAACCCCTGGCCAGACTTATCAAAAAGAAAAGAGAAAGGACCCAAATCAACAAAATCATGAATGAAAGAGGAGAGATCACAACCAACACCAAAGAAATACAAACAATTATAAGAACATATTATGAGCAACTCTATGCCAGCAAATTAGATAA